>NW_026652277.1:96826023-96895961 GCF_009828535.3 Hylobates moloch | reverse complement strand
CATGTTCTCACTCATAGGTGGGAATTGAACAATGAGAACTCATGGACACAGGAAGGGGAACATCACATTCCGGGTACTGTTGTGGGGTGGGGGGTGGGGGGGGCGGGGACAGCATTAGGAGATATACCTAATGCTAAATGACGAGCTAATGGGTGCAGGAAATCAACATGGCACATGGATACATATGTAACAAACCTGCACATTGTGCACATGTACCCTAAAACCTAAAGTATAATAAAAAAAAAAATCTTATTTTACCCCATAAATGTATGTAATTATTACTCACTAATTAAAAATAAAAAAATAATTTAAAACAATTCATCTTTCAAGAGAAAGCTTAGGGGCAACTTTTCATATTTACTGCTCTCTTTCATATGGCTAGTTTTCCTTTATTTCATAAGACTCATAATAATTTGCCTATTAATATGCCTGTCTCTCCTCACCTATTGTAGGCTCCTCCATAGAATTATGTATAGTTTATCATTTTGTTTGTATTGTACCTGCAGATAGAATCAATGTATACCTCATATTAGTCAAAGGAGAAAGTATGTTTTTTAGGTATTCCATAAATCTTAAGGTACTATGTTTAAATTTCAGAGGAAGACAATTCTTTCCCAACTTTTATTAGGTTTAAGGGGTACATGTACAGGTTTGCTATATAGGTAAATTGTGTCAGAGAAAGACATGAATTTATTAAAACTATTTTTCTGTCATTTTGATCATGAGAGTCTTTTGTCAGATATCCCTCAAAAAAAATAGAACAAGTCTCTGACATATAGTTAGAATAATATTTTCTGTAACCCAAATCATCCACTGCTGCTTCATTAAGGTAAATGTTAAATAATTTTATTTTCAGGGTTTAAGACACATAAACTATTGTTTACAATTATTACCTGAAAGTCCCAGATGATTGAGAAACATTCTTTAAGTATTTAGTGTGAAAAGGGGGGTAATTATATTTAAAACAAACTATAAAATGGTTCTTGCAGTTGAATGCTTAATATGATCTTAAGTTTATTTCTTGATGTTCTTATGTCTGAAAATGTTGGCATGGGTGAATAAAGGATGATTATTTTTGAAAAAAGAACATTTCATATAAATTAGAAAAAGAATAAACAGAAATATCATTTGGCATATTTGTATCACATTTTAATGGGTACTGAATCTATTGGAAATGAGTTTTGAAGGGTAAAAATTATTATAATGCCTTCATTTAAATTCCCTTAAGTGCTACAGGGAAATAAGCAAAAATATGAGACATCAAGAAAAAAAAAACCCTGATCATTTCAAGGAAAAGCAAAAAAATGATGCTGGTTCAGAAGCATGGGCTGTCCTGGGAGAGGCACATGCCAAAGACAGCAAGGAAAAAAAAAAAAAGCCAATCTCTTTATGTTTAAAATTTTTTTTTTTATTTCTCTTCAAAGAATGACTTTAAAACAAACCATATATTAATGCAATAATATTTTGTGAGCCTTTCCACTATTTCTTGTTGTATCTCTTTTGCAGTTAACATTTTCCCTGTCATAATGTTTCCAAGGAACAAAGAAAAAGAAATTATATGCTTGGGGAAATGTTAAATATAAAACCAACATAAGTGTTCTCCCCCTAAGCAATATAAATTTCTCAAGAAAATTTAGATTTTCTATAGAACAAAGTAGTTAAAATGAGAAGAGTCTCTGCTTTCCATGTTTATCTCTTTTTTTAATTTTTAAAAACAAAGGGCAAATTATAATGGCTATTATAAAAATTATTTAAGAAATTATATTGGATACTCATTGTGTGCAGAAGCTGGCTTTTAGATTAAATTCAGATTTTCCATGTTGGTTAACAACAGATCTGAGGATAAACTAAAATTAAATGCATTTGAATTCTAACCAATTTCTTCATTATCAACCAAAAGATATCAAGTATACTTTCATATTAAATTGAGGATGATAGGAAAATAAAATTTATGTGGCTTTTTCTATCATGATCGATAGAAAAATTAAACAGAAATAAAGAAAGTTTCTATGGTTCCTAATATGGAACAGCAAGGATTTGACACTTTGATATATCTTATGATTAGATGTGACTTGGGGTTGCCCTCCTTTTAGGAGAGGCTAAATATATTCTATTTGTATGACAAAGAGTTAAATGGAGCTTTGATTATCAGAAAAAGATTAAATATCTCTTCACCAATTGTTTTACCTTCTTCCTGAAAACAAAAGCCCTCATTTGTCACCCTCCTCTTCAGTTAGATGTCACCATGTGGTTGAGTTGTAGCCAACAGAATGTAAGAAGAAGAGATAGTGTCACTTGCAGGCTCCTTCCATTATTTGGTGCAAAATAAATTTAGGCAACTTGAATATTGAAATTATCAATGTCATGAGCTAGAAGAAGGCTTAATTCTGAAAAGGCAGGTGGAAGAGAACTACTTCCTGATATAAATTCTGATATGAATTGTGCTAGCCCTCTGAGATATAGGTTTTTGTCTTTAGCAGCAACATATAATTACTACAACTAGTACTATAGGGATATGCTATGAAAGATCACACAGTTTGAGTAAGTGCTTTATCATAAGGAGTTTTCCAGATAGGGATAAAAAGTTGAGTAAAATTCTTGAGTTATACAATAAATATACATTTAAATTAAAGTTGATATATATTTTGACACTACCCTGAGTAATTTAAACTTAGGATAATCATCTGTAAGTTGTTGCTAGTAATAGGTTCTTTGGGGAATGTTTTGCGGATGATGAATTATTTGTAAGTTTACATGGATACTTAAATGCCAGTAGGGTGATAATGATAATATGCTGATTCCAAATGTAATAAGATAGAGTTAGTATTTATAAAGATCTCTCAGTTTAACGTATTTATTTCTCTAATGTGTTCTACAGATTTGAAACATACTAAATTGCAAGAAGATACTTATTGTGTGGTTATAAATTATGAACTAACAAATATAATAACAATTATTAACAGGTTTTGTTGTACCTGCTATATATTCTTGTTTTCCTTATCTTTTAGTTTCATGCTTTTGTCTCTTGAATTATTTTCTATTTTTCCTTTTTCTTCTCTTGTTCTCAAAGCAATCCATTGTAGAACCATCTCTTGACATTGTAACACTGTGGTTTAATATCTGAAAGAATTATCAAGGAAAACTCCTCATAACTGGGGCTACAGTTTGAACAACTCACATTTTAAAACTACATTGGAAAGTTATCACTCATGTCTGGTTATGGAACTCAACAACTGCAAGGATGCAAGTCGCATGTTTGAAAACTTGACTCAATATATGTCTATTAAAGATTTTGAACTAAAATAAAGGTTTTTTTCTTCTATCTGTGTTATAGGGAAATAAACTGTTGGTAAGTAAAGAAATAATTAATTGAAATAAATAATTATAAATCATTTAGCTTATAAATGAAAGACTCAAATAAAATTTCAGCTCGACAGGAAATAAAGACTTCACTGCTACTTATGGTATATAAAATACATTCATGCTTACTTTAAGACATTAATATTTTTTCTCCCTTAAGAGAAAGTGTGCATTGAAAACTCATAGCAAAATAGTCACTATGTTTACTTTCCACCATATTAGAAAATGATAGACCATGTTTTAGTTTTTATGTGATAGACCTAGTTACGCTGTATGGAAGAAGTGTATTTGGAAACAAGTTCTTCAGATTTGGAAAAAATGCTAGTTCAAAGATGACAGAGATTAAGGGAAGAGATTTCCATGTAATTCAGGTTTATCCACAGCTTGGAATTTTGTTGCTTTTAGCTGGCGCCTGCAAACTCAGAGATGAATCTTTCAGGGAGACTGATCAGGAAATAAATGAAAAGCATTTAATCTCTGGAAATCGTCCAGTTCAGATGGGGAAAACAGCAACCTGGGGTTGTTTGGAGGAAAGGAAACTATATTGTGAAATAAGAACCCTCCTAAAGGTGCTTTATTGCTGTTTCAAATAATTTTGCCCCTTGTGGTTTTCCTAATATCCACCTCAAATGTCTTTTTGGCTTTTGTATAAAATTTTGAAAAACAAACAAAAAATGCTTTCTGCAGACTCTTCTGCTATTTTCAAACACCGGAAAGGTAGCATGATTGTTTGATAATATGCTATGATCTACCAAACTGCCTTGTGGCAATTTCTTCTGATTCTGCCATCCACTTTGAGTACATTTTTTATCCACTCAGCACAGCTAAACAATTCAAAACTTTATTAACTAATTCAATGTAGCAGTTAGTATTTTTGCATTCCTTTTATTTGGAAGTCAATGTACTGTAATTACATAAAAGTGTAACAGTAGTAGTCTGTACAAAATCAGAATATTTCCTACTTTGAATCATCTCTCTTTCTTTCCTGATTATCACCCCCTGAATAATGGAAATAAACCAATAAATTTTTAATTTCTGATTTGATTTATAGTACTTAATATTTTTCTTAATGTTTGTCCACAAGAAATATTTTTCTCTTTATTTTTAGCTTTAAAAAAACTATGAAAACTCTAAGAGTAAATTGTATCTTGACTAATACAATCTTGAAATTGTATTTGCTTTTTGCTTTGATGAGACAGTGTGTAGGAGAATATGTGTGTGTGTGTGTGCGTGTGTGTGTGTGAAGAGAGAGAGAGAACATTGTAGTTAACGCATGGATTAGTTTGTGATTATATCCCATTACTAGGACATAATACTACAATAGTTATGCAAATGTTACTTAAACTTTACATAGCTCTCTTTCTTTATCTAAAAAACAGAGAACATAATACCACTTAACTTCCAAAAGTCATTGTCAAGATTTATAATGTTAGTACATTTAAGATCTGGGATAATCAACAAACATTAGTTGTTATTATTATTGTATCATTTTATTGGTGCTGGTCTTAGCCTACATAGAGTAAAAATATAGTAGACAGTCTATATTTATTTGGATTATACACTAAATGTAATATATTTAATGCACATTCCTGAGGAAATCAATTATACACAATAGAGAATAATTAATTAAAATATGTTTAGAATTTCATTACATTTTAATGGCTATTGTATGAATTATATAGTCTTGTAAAATCTGCAGATATTCTTCTTTTTATTAAGTTCTTCAACTAGTATTTAAGATATTAGGTCTAAGATTTTATCAATTAATGATATGGATAGTTAAATTTCTAAAAATAAAAATTACATAAAATGACACAGTGAGATATTCTATGGTGGGACCATCTTTCTTGTATTTTGAAACACAGGATTTTTATCAGAGCTCACTGATGTGCCCTGGAATTATGAGTCTTTGGAGTATGAATTCCTCTAATACTAATATTGCTTCACATTTGCCCAATGCTTCTGTTTTCTATTTTTCTGGATATTCTCTTGCTTCCTATGTGACTTCTCTATTTGTTTCTGCACACTTCCCCATAAAACACCCTTGTGTATTCATAATTTATATGCTCTAATGCCAACTTTGGCAAAGAAAGTTAAAATTCTGCCAATTATTAATAGAAGATAATATTTTGCCAAAGATCAAATAGACCAATAAGGAAAATATATGAGGCTACCTTTATAATTTGTTGAATCCTCTCAGAATGTATTTTATACCTGATTTAGGACTGAGAAAAGCCAATATTTTTACAAAGTGTAAGGGTAAAAGTTCACGTAATGTTCATTCAAAATGATCAGTTGGATATGCAAAATGAAGAAGGTTGGCATAAACTCCAGGGAGCGCAGTTTTGGGTTTTTTTTGTTTTTTTTTTTTTTTTTAACAAGAAAACCTCTTCACTTTTGGGATAAGAACTCAGTCAAATTAATTGCACTTAGTTTTCTAGTTTAACAATTTGAGTAAGCTTGCATTAACATTCCATTTTCACAATCTGCTGAGGCCATTACTTTTATATGTTGACGGCCTTACTTAACCTTGCCTAACAGACTAAAAGGAGTGCCATCAGTTTTACTGGCTATCATTTCATTAAAAATTGCATCTCTTTCTTTCATATAGTTTTAAATGAGTTCACTCAAGCATCCGTGGTTGTTAAAAATTCATATGAGAATTTAAAATATCTGATTGCTAAAAAGAGCACTAGTCATTCAATACCTGTGTAATAGTATCTAAAGTTAGTAGAATAGATTACTATAGACTTATTTGGCCAGATTAGACTTTTTATTAAAATTTATGTCAGCTTCTAGTAAAGCCTTTATAGAATAAACAAGATAACTTTTCCCCTATATGATGTCATAATTTCTCTAATACTGGAAGATATGATGCATTACTAATAAAAGAAAAATTACTGAACTAAAAACTTGTTTCAAATGTCCAAGTAATTAAAATGTGCTGTTTTGATAACAAATGGAATGAGAAGTGACACAGGAGTTTATGATATAGAGAGTGAGAGTAAGAGTTAACGCAAGTAAAATCAAAGACATAAACAACAAAAAAAAAGTTGGTAAAATATTTTAATTGATAATGCTGAAAACACAAGCAGAGACATGGAGAATAAACTTGAGAAAATTAAGCAGTATAGACTATTCCCAAATGACAAAACTAGTTTTACCTCTTTTTCTGTCTTTGAACAAATATTATTGAGTTGCTCAGGTATTTGTTGTTCAACTGCCTAAGAAACGATTAAATTAGAATGCTGTTTAAAGCCCCTTTTATGTTGGGCACGGTAGCTCACGCCTGTAATCCCAGCACTTTGGGAGGTCAAGGAGAATGAATCACTTGAGGTCAGGAGTTTGAGACTAGCCTGGCCAACATAGTGAAACCCTGTCTCTATTAAAAATACAAAAATTAGCAGAGTGTGGTGGCACACTCCAGTAATTCCAGCTACTCAGGAGGCTGAGGCACAAGAATCACTTGAACCTGGAAGGCAGAGGTTGCAATGAGTTTAGATCATGTTATTGCCCTGCAGCCTGGGAGACAGTGAGACTGTCAAAAAAAAAAAAATCCCTTTTAGGTTGAAATTGTATGAACATTGTATTTTTGTCATATTACATAATTACATAATATTTATATATTTTGTAAGATGTAAGATGTAGAATCACCTGGTCAAGCATGTATTATTTAGAAGCATATATGTATTAAATAAATATTTTGAATGAATAGATGAATCACTATATTCATTCCCCTTAAGTTGCAGATATTATTTTCTTCATAATAGCGGTGAAGATCAATTTTGTCTCTTTTCTACCCCAGGGCCAATGTTCCTTTGCCCATCACCTGTAAATATTCATTAGCATTACCTAGACTTGCATGCGGAGCTGCTGATCTAAATAAGGGTTGTAGCAGAATGTGCTCAACTCTGACATTTTCTCAACAAGGACATAGTATTAACCTCCCACACTATATAATAGTTCCACCCAATTTCCCAGAATGAGTTCTTAATTTAATTGGTCATTTGAAGTGCATCTATGTATAAAGAGAGTATTGCCTGATTTGAAAGGAGGAAACTACTTATCGACTAAAATTTCTAATGTCAAACAGAAATGTAAGAAGAATATTGGTGGAACTAGTGAAAGTTAAGAAGAAAATGTTACCTAAAGTAAAAAGTTTTTTGAAATGTGTCAGTACAACCAAATGTATAGAATTTAATAATACATTCTTAGTGAAGATATTTAAAGATTGAGGAGCAACATATTTAATTAAATATGTAATAGGCTAGTTATTTAGAAAAACCCCTCGGGAACAAAATTCGAAACAACTAGAATACTTATTAAGAGAGTGATTAGAACCTCTTCTAAAGAAAATAAATATCCTAAAGTGCTATAATGCAATTATATCACCCATGTTCTTAGAAGAAAGCAAATCTACACAAAAATACAAAAGTCCAGATTGATTTCAACAATTAACAGCATTCGTATTTATTTTATACAGTGTATCAAGAAATAGATGAAATTCTCTCTGGCTTTAGAACTAATTTAGGTTGAGGTCCTTCATACCAGAAAAACAAACTTTTTTTTCATTCGAGACTTAGAAACTGACATTAAACCTGGCCTTTATTATTTATAATCCTCATTAATTCTTGTATTCTGATATCACATACTTATATTATAATTTTTTATACTGAAGATTGCATCTTAATGTAAAGTGAGGTGTTTCTGAACTTATGTTTGTTAAATTATGATATTAGTAATATCAAATTACATTAAACTATATGTGCACACCTACACACACATACATATATATTTGTTGACATATGTATGTATAAACAAATGGTGAGTCCGTAAGTCCACTTGATTCTGGATACTTGTTTATCGATAGTTTGAAATTAAACATGAAGTTTTCTTTATCTGCTTATTTCTTACTTATCCAGTACCTAAAAGTCTGCTACAAAACTCAAATACTGCATGTGTCAGAAACATAAAGTATGAATTTTAAAAATAAACTCTATCTGAAATGAAATTTTTAAAAAATGAAAATTCTGTAATCCAAAAGTCCCCCTTTCCAGGAGCACAACTTTTAAATGGTATAATATAACTGTCATAATTTGAAAATCTAATATAATACTGAAACTATTTCATTGCACTGTCTTTTATTAAGAAAAAATAAAGTCTTTTACCACAAAAAATAGTTTTGCTGACAATTTTAATCATATTTTCTCTTTCATTGCAGAGTGGCTACAGCCACTCTAGAAATGTTCAGACTTTTCAAAGCTGATTACACAACCCACTTGTCCTTCTCTTCTTCTTTCCACATATCTTTTGCGAATAAACGCATAGTTCCTGTTGATTTGGCAGGCTCCAATGCCTAGACTAGATATGGAATGATGCAGAGAACATGGCAGGGGAGCCAGGATCCCATATTTCATGTAAGATGCCATTTGTACACAGGTTGCCTAGTAATGTCACGCTGGACAGTATTGTTCCCAAAAATGTGACAAACACTATCTGAGCTTAATTAATTCTAGTGATATGTAGTAATTAATGTACATTTGTTACTTACTTTCTATTCATTTTATTACCAGATTAAAAAAGTAGTGCCAATCAAATATTTTTAAACTTTCTAATTTAGCTCTAATTTAACCTTATTTTGAGTCTTTAATTTAGGTTCCACAAGTCTCGGTCATTCTGCTCTTGCATATTCACTTAACTTTGAAGGCTTATTTCTTTTATAAATCATTTTCCTCAATGAGTAGATAAGAATTAATTAGAAAAAATCCTAAAATTCCAATGTATAAATATAATGTTTGGTACAGAATATCTATTTTCAGGTAATGCCCAGTCAGCATGCCTGATCTAGCATTGATTGCTTTTAACCCCTCACCCCTCTCTTTTATACATTTATACATTTCTTCTATGTTCTACTGAACATAGAAGAAAATTATTCAAGGCCATCCTGGTATGAAGGAACATGATATTAATTATACCAAGAAAAATACTGGCATAAATAGACACATTTTAATATGTGGCATGATTTTCATTTGCTTATAATTTTTGCTTGCTAGAATGAGATAGATTACAATTAGAAAATCAATAGTACATAAATCTGTTTTCACATGGCAATAAAGATGCTACCTGAGACTGGCTAATTTATAAACAAAAGAGGTTTAATTGACTCACAATTCCACATGGCTGGGGAGGCTTCAGGAAACTTACAATCACGGCAGAAGGGAAAGAAGTCACCTTCTTCACAAGGCCTCAGGAGAGAGTGTGAGTGTATGAAGGAGGAACAGTCAAACACTTATAAAACAATCAGATCTCATGAGAACTCACTCAATATCATGAGAACAGCATTGGAGAAACCGTCCCACACCAATCACCTCCCACCAGATCTCTCCCTTGACCCATGGGAATTACGAGGATGACAATTCAAGATGAGATTTGGGTGGGGACACAGCCAATTCTTACAAACTAACAACGTATGCATTTTATATTGTGATTTTGTTTCAACCATCTCATGTTCCTGATCCTCATTTTCTTAATCTGTAAAATAGTATTATAATAACAAACTAAATATTTATTGTATTGCAGAGAGAATTAGATGAGAAAAGGAGTCTTAAAATCTTTATATTATATAGTACATTTGACAGAGAAATGATATTAGTGCAAATTAAACCTTTTCATAAATAATTGTTATTATTTAGCACTTTTGTTGTTTAAAGTGTGGCCCATAAACAGCTGCATTAGCATCACCGGGCATGTTGTTAAACATGCAAAAATCTCAGGTTCTACTTCAGAAATACTGACTCAGAGTCTGTATTTTAATAACATATATCAGTGATTCACATACATATTAAAGTTTGAGAAACGCCAATTTAAAATGGTTGAATTTCACAATGTGGAGGAAAATATTTTTATTAAATTTTAAAAATAACACATATGTTCTTGCTCAAGGTAATAAATGTTTGTACTTTGTAATAGCTATATAGTTGTAAGAAAATATAATGCTATCATAAAAAACCATACACAAATTTAGCACACTTTATAAAGCTGAAAATCATTATATATATAAAATTATGGTCAGTGAAATAAGCCAGGCACACAAAGACAAATACTGCATGATCTCACTTATATTTGGAATCTAAAAAAGCTGAACTCATAGAAGCAGAGAATTGAACTGTGGTTAGCAGTGGCTGAGGGCCACAAGGGTAATTGGGGAGATGTTGGTTAAAGGATGTGAAATTTCAGGGGAATAAATTCAAAGGATCTAGTGTACAACATGATGACTATAGTTAATAACAATGTGTTGTGAATTTGAAAATTGCTGAGAGAGATTTTAAGTGTTTTCACAACAAATAATTGATAAGTATGTAAAGCTGTTGTGGCTCAGAAAATGACACCCCATAGAAAATGACACCCCAAAGTATGGCACTTTGTCATGCTGAACCCTATGAATTAAAGAAAGTTGAAAGGCCTTAGAAGCTGCCTCAGAATCAAGGTCTCTGACCTTCCCTTGCTTCCTCCCCAGTGGAAGGGTGGGGCTTTCTCTGAATTTCCCTTATAGGAATGAAGGAAGTTCTTCCAAAAGAAACACGATTGCCTTTCATCCCCTGTCTGATACCTCATTAAAGAGGGAACATTATTTAAATATGAAGAAACTAAAGATTGTCACTATACCCAGCCAGACAAACTTTCCATCTATTATTCTGAGGGCTGTTACCTGAGAGGTTTTATCTGTGTCAGACAATCTTTGTTCTCAGTGCACTTCCACCACTCACCTTCCCGTAAATTGTCACCACCTCTTCCAGAGCCCAGAAGAACCTTGTGCCAAGCTCTTGTATGATCTTCAGGCCCACTCATGTCCCCTAAAAATTACTTACTTTTTCTGTAAAATTGTCTATATTCCCTACTTCTCTCTCTCATGTGAAGAGGGTGTTTCAGCTTCACTCATCTGGTCCTTCTTTGAATTTTATATTTGTATAACTCCCATACACTTGTACATTAATAAGTTTGCTAATCTCTCTGTTGTCAGTTTGCTTATAGACTCAAATTCTCAAACCTTTGGGATGTAGGAAGAAAGTTCCTTTTACCCCAATAAGGTAACACACACACACACACACAGAGTAAGAAATGAAAAAAAATCCATAAATGCATTATTTAATATAACTCAAAATTATTTTTAAATTCAACACACATTCAAAAGAAACAAGGAAAGAGAAATGTGTGAGTACTTTGTTACGTGATTATGTATACATGTTTTGAAAGAGAGAGAGAACCATATCTTTAAAACGTGAATCAGAATGAGTTATCCAAAATCTAATTTGTTCTTTCCTTCTCAGTAATAGTGTAACTGAGTACCCCATTTTTGGAAGAGAAAGAGAAATAATTATTATTTTTTCTATTTTTTCTCTCCTGCTTTCCCCTGTTCCCCTACTAACTTAGCTCTTTAGAGAGCAATTATAACCTTTACCTTCTTTTCACCAGACATTCCTTACAGGGCAAGCTTATCTAACCATGTGCTTACTTAGAAGCTCCAGGGCTGGGAACCTCCCCTACCAGGAGATTGCCTCAACAGACAATAGTCAATTGAAAACCTAAAGTGTACTGGTGAGAAAACTTTCTCCTACCTGGAGAATATCTTGAGAAGATGGCCACTTTACAGCATAGCTCTGCCTGCAATGGTGCCAGCTCAGCCACCTTGTAGATAAGGCACCAAAGTGAGTTCTGTAGACCCTGCAACTGCTTGCTCCCTGCCCTGCATGCTGCTCATGCCAAATCCCCCCTTAAAATCCCCTGCTTTATGCCCACAAAGTGAAGCAATGCCCTTAAAGGAAAGAGACTGTCCTTTTACCCTAAGCTAAAGTTTGGAAGAAAGTCACTTTGTTCATACCAGATTTCATTCTTGTTAACTGGATTCTTCAGGTGGCAAGTGACTGAATCTGTGTATCAGTTACAATAGAACCAACAATTAGGCTATGTTCATAAAACCACCTTCCTCATTCATTCTTGCAGCTGGGTGTAACAAAGTTTTACAAATGGAATGTTAGTGGAATTGGTTTGTGAAACTTTCAGAAAATCTCCTTAAAGGGAATGGTATCCTTAGTTTACTTTTTTTTCTCCTATTTTTATGGGTTGGAAAGTGGAAGAGTGATTGGAGCTTCTGCAGGCATCTTAAATCATGCTAAAAGGGTCATAAACTTAAGGGAAGTAATGGAGAACACTGTGATAGAGCTTGACTCCTTACACATTAGTGGATCTGGCACATCTACCCTGGATTGCTGATTGCTGGATTTTTAACAATACATAATAAAACCTTGTATCTTCAGCCACTATTATGATTTTTCTACTGTATGAAATAAATACTAATTCTAATATTGATACAGTACTTGACACCTGAAAGTTGTATGCTGCCTCTGACAAAACTAAAAATCAATTATTGGCACAGTGTTGGGCACTGTGCCTTGAGGATTGACAAAGACAGCCTTGATGTTCACCTCAACTTGATTAAACTTTAGATAGGTTCCTTCCTAACTATAGATCCCTGACCTTCCTTATCTTAGAGCATTTCCTTCAGAAAAGACATTTCAGTTGTAAATTCTGTCTTTACCCCTTTGAGATGTAAATCTTCTACAACCTAGGAATGTCTCTTTTAAGGATCTGGGGAGGGTGGACATTACTTTGAAATGTAATTATCAAGAAAGATAGGCTCCAATGTCCCAGTTTCTGTGGAAAAGTAGAAGCCTAACTATGATGAGTGCCAATTAGCAAACACAGATGACCTAATCACACTGATCCACCTCTTCCAAATGTCCTTCAGTACTTTTCATTAGGTCATCTCAGGGTTTAAAAATCTTCCTGTTTTTGTGTTCCAGTTGAGTTGAGTGCAATCTCTACCCTACTGCAATTGTCTTCAATAAAGTCTCCCTTGCCTGTTTAGCTGGTTGGATGCAATTTTTCTTTTATAAGATTCAAATACACTAGGTTTTATAGCTTGTGAATCTTCTTATTACAGGAGTTATTAAGAAATTATTTTAGGCAGATAGAAAAGGTAAGGAATCCTCAGTAAAGCTTTTTCTTTTAATAAAAACAGCTCCTGAAACATTTCTTTTCTAACAGAAAGCAGCTTGAAAAGCCAGATCAGCAAGCATTGATATGCAAATGCTAGTGACCAGAAACCAGGTCCACCAAACATGGTGGTTCCCACACTCTTCTCCTTGTCATCATGTGTGCCAGGTGCATCTTTAGGTTATTAATAATGGCTTCTAGCCCTTTCCTAGACTCTGGCCTTAGGCGATATTGTTTCTGGTTAGGAAAAGAAATGGGATCCTTAAGATGAATCTGGACTGGCCTAGTGGTTATAGCTCAAACTCTTGTTACTTCAGTCACCCACACTTCCAGAATAACATTAGCTTCCATCAGGGGAGATGAAGAGTTTACCCTCTGGTTATAAGGGTGCTGGCCCCCATGCGAGCTAGAATATCTCTACCTAACAAAGGAGTGGGAGTCTCGGGCATGATTAAAAAAGCATGTTTAAATGATAGGTCCCACCCAAATCTGCAGCTATGAGGTTGAGAAAAATATCTGGTTAGAGTTTTTCCGGAGACATTACTTATGGTTGTGGTATGTGTAAAGGGAAGGCCTGGATTAGAAAGGAGAAAAGAGAAACTGGCTCTAGTAGCCAGCAGCAGATCTACCTTTCTTCCTTCAATTTCCAGCATCACCCAGGGCTCTTGTGCTGTAATAGCAGTGTGAGTCACTGGAGCCAGGGGTTTGAGCCCTGGGACCCATCAGTCCTGCTAGAGCATCTGTGAGACTGGTTCTGAACCCAGTGACTTGCGCCTCCAGGGGCAGTTCCATCTCCAGTGTTCTCTGCCACAGGCTGGACAAGGTTGAGGTGGCTTCATCTTTCTGCCTAGGCATTCCTTCTTAAAATGACCTGACTTGCCACATCGATAACAGCTAGTGGATGCACCTTAGGGATCCTGGACTTTGCAAGCTTACAACACTGCTACTAGAGTCTCTGTTCTTTTCTTGTATTTCCTCTCCTTTTCTTGGGCCTCCTCCTGATCCCTATCACAAAAGACCAAAGTGGTTATTCTCAGGAGGTTTTCTAGGGTGCTATCTGGTCCTATAGCTTACTTCTGTAGTTTTCTTCTCATATCAGGAGCTGCCTGTGTAATAAACTTGTTTTTCAGGATGAGCTGTTCCTCAACTGAACAAGGGGATAAAGAGGTAAGTTTTATTAGTGCCTCTCTCAGCCTTTCCATAAAGGCTGTGGGGTTTTTGTCTGGTTTTTGGTCTATCATGGACTCTTTAGAATAACTGAGAGATTTGACCCTGGTTTTTCATAGGCCCTCTAATATGCACCTTGAAAAGTGCTTGCTTTTCCATTCATCTCCTGAGTTATTGAGATTCCAATTAGGGTTGTCTACCAGTACTATTTCTCTTCTTAGTGCGAATGGAGTTTCCACTGCTTTTTTATCTTCCCTGTCTCCTCTTTTTCTCCTTTGTCTGCTATAGGAGACATGTTGCTTATCTCCATATTTTTCTGCAGCCTGCAGAACTGCCTGCTTTTCAGCTGCAGTGAGGGTATGGCTTAGGAGCAACATAACATACTTCCATGTGAGGTCAAACACCACCTGAGTTAAATTTTTGAAAATTTCTATATACCAATTGGGGTCATCAAAAAATCAGCCTAAGTCTGCATTTATTTGTTTAAGGTTCTATAATGAGAAGGGAATGTGAGCCTTTGTGGCACCATTTCCATCAGGCACTTCCTGCAGAGTTAAGAGGGAATTGTGTGTGTGTTTGTTGGGGGGGAATGGTAATACTGGAGATGGTGGAGATGGAGGAACTAATGGTACAATTGGAGGGTGACTAGAAGGGTTGGGACATTCAACGGCTGCCTTAGATTCCTCCTCTGGAATCTGCTTTAGCTCTGGGGAACTATTCCCTGTGTGCTTGCCTGCCATGGCTGCTAAAAGAACTGGGTCGACTGTATACAGCTTGTAAAGTTCTGTGTTATCTCACAGGGCACAGAAAGCCTGTACATGGAGAATCTCAGTCCATTTGTCCTTCTGTCTGCAGAAAAGATCTAACTATTGGATAATATTGAAATCAAGGCTCCCCCTACCAGTCCAGGTTTGTCTGTTCCCAAGATGGTAAGAAGGCCATCCCCTTGTGCAATCAATTATGAGGTGCTTTTTCTTAAAAGTCTCAGGGTTGAAGGAGTCCCAGTGCTTTAAAATGCACTCCAAGAGACTGCATGCTGAAGATGATCTGTTACCCATCTAGAAAGAGAAGGGAGAGAAGGCATCCCTTTAGTCTCCTTCCCTTCTGTATGTGACCCAGGGTAGAGAAGAAAACAGTGGGGGCGTCCCCCCAACTATGTTCCCTCCCTGGTTCCTGGGTCCCAGCACCCTGTTGAATGTGCCTTCAGTGGTTGTAGGCATGACCCTCCTAGCTATGGCACCAGAGGAACTATACTTTTAGGCCAATCACACTTACCCAAATAGCCCTAATCTTCTGCCTATGATTTCTCTTTGACTTTTTAGACTTGTGTGACCTGTGTGTCTCCCTAAAAAATGGATCTGAGAAAGACTATATAAAAGCCAAGGCTTCTTTAATGGAGGGAATGTGCTAGATTTCCTGCTATCATGGCCCAGGCTAAAACGTTTACCATTAGAAAAATAGCTCCAGTTAACTTTTGAACTTAAAATCTCCTTACTGATTAAGTACTGTCTTAATCGGAGAAAGAGGAGGTGCCTTAAAGGGATGTGGGGACCTAATGTCAACTTTCCTGCTGATGGGACAGTATCAGGACTAAAATTTGGTTGTGGAGGACATGTTACTCTTAATAGCTGAAAGCAGAATTTTCCTATTCACAGAAGTAGCATAAAGCCTAGTTTCCAGTAGAAAAGCACAAAAATACAAAGTTGTGATGCTGCAATGTAACATAGCGGGCCAGCAATGTGTTTTATGAAAAGGATTTCTATTTCCACTAGGTGGCCCTATTGGCTTAGAAATGACATGCGCTCACCAACGCATTAGTAGCAATTAACATCACTGTGGCGGAAGTGGAGATCTCTGTTCCTAGAAGATTGCCATGGCATTCCAGAGCTATATCTTTGGTTACTACTACAAAATCATTTCCTGATTTTGCCTAACAGGATTACTTCCCTAGGCTGTAAAAATTCCTGCACATTCAAGGGAGAAAGAGACCATGGATAGAAAAAGAAGAAAAGTTTTTGACAGAATAACTGGAGATTCTTTACCAACACCCAGAGCAAGCTGTCAGAGACTGGGTCTGGTTTAGAAGCCTTTGAATAACACCACGCTGTATCCTGGCCAGAAATTCTCACTTGCCTCAGAACTTTCCCCAGCCTTGCATGACGGCTAAGTTTCACTGTGAAAAGAAACTGATTTGAAACATGGCCAACATTCCCAATGACCCATGGGTATTCGCCATGTTCTCACCAACAAGCCTGACATCTGAGTCTTTAGAACAGTGGCCACAATAAGCGTATTCTTAACTGGCTGACAAATGCTCATTGATTGATTTGATTTGATTTTAAAATAGAGGCCGAGAGTGCCTCAGAATGGTAGAACAGATTTTTAAGTTTGCTCCTATACTCACTGCTCCAGTGAATGTTGTACCTTGGTCTCCAGCCAACACACCAAAATGATATGGCTCCAATGACTGGAGAAACACCAGGATCGTTTGTCTTGCCCTAATAAGATTAATGACATGGACACAGGTGGAGTTGTTTTAGAAGCAGAAAGCTTAATAGGCAAGAAAGAAGAAAAAAGCTCCCCCCCACACAAGGAGAGCCCTCATTTAAGGCAGCTGTCACACAAGGGGTCTCAAAAGCTCTAGAAATGGAATATCATCTCCATTGTGCTAATGGAGACCCAATCCTCAGGAAAGGTAGAGAAAACTGATGATATTATCAAGAGACACCTCAGAAAATTATCCCAAGTAACTCACCTTCCTTGGGTTTCTCTTCTTTCCATGGCCTTACTATGAATAAGAAATACCCCTTCAAAACTAGGTCTTAGCCCTATTGAGATGCTATATGGATGACCTTTACTTACCAATCATTTTCTATTGCATCAGGAAAACTCTGAGCTATCTAAGCATGTAACCTCTCTGGCTCACTTTCAACAGGAATCAGCATAATTAGCAAAAGCCCAACCCCAGGAAATAAGACCACCTCTATTTAACCCAGGAGATTTGATACTGGTAAAAAGCTCTCCCTTCTCTCTCTCACTCCCTAAGCTCAAGCTTGAAAGGGTCTTACACTGTTCTTTTAACCCCCTTGGAAATGAAAGTTACAGGGATTGACTCCTGTGTACATCGCACTTGAGTCAAAGCCTGGAGAGCTGAGGGAGCAACCCCTTATAGCCCAGAGGAATATCCTCAATATTAATGTGAAGAAATAGAAGATCTTAAGCTGAAAATAATAAAGATAACTATCTCAGTGAGACCTACTACCTCACCAAATACTTTTTGTCATTTCTAACTCTCCTTTTGAGATTTGTTGTCAATTATTTACTATGCCAGCCTTGTGGGAATTGTTATACTCACTCTGCTATTTGCAGTATGACTATATACTATAGCACCCTCAGGGTGGATTATCGGACAGAGAATCTCAATTATTGTAGCATTTTCTTTAATTATTATCCTCATAGCAGGAAGAGCAGTTACTAACATAAAGTAAACATGAGTATTTTACTATCACTAAATCTGTTAGGACTTTTTATCGAACTTAGAAATACATCACATCCTTTAGCCCCTACAATATCAGCCATGGCCCATTTATACAACAAGACTAATTGTTGGGTCTGTCCTAAACAGTTCTCTCAGTTTAGTAACACTGAAGAACCATTCGATGACCCAGAACTCACCGGCTTAGGATTGCCTGTTAGCTTTACCTTGAACTGTTAAAGACTTATCAGGCATAAATGGGACATGGTATGCGAACACTTTCAACTGGGTAACTATCTCCTCTCAGGAGAATACTTTGCTCTCAGTGCCAAAGAGCACTCTCCCCAAAAATTAGCTTCATACCCTCAGGCTGGGAAAAGTTGACCAGGTAATAACAAATGCCTTCCTCTGCTTTAAAAGCAGCAAGGAAGGATTATACTTGAGCGATCGCAGATATTGTAACATCACACTTGCAGTTGCTGGTAGTTCAAAGATTTGGAGAGGAAAGCACAATAAGAGTGATGGAAAAGGATCAGAAGCCCTAACAGGGGGCTTTCAGAATATAGCCTCTCCTTCTGGTTGGAAGTCCCTATAGGAATGGCATGCTCTAAATAACCACCTTGACTATAATGTAAAAGATAACACAAATATGTCCAAATATGTCCCCTCAGGGAATTCCAGACCCTTGTATGATGTTTGCTAATAGTAGTGGTCTACAAATCTGTGGGCAAACTGGGGACATCTGCATTGACAGCCCTTGCCACAAGGATCATCTGAGATATTGGCCAGGGCATATTATGCCTCTAATTTTTTGAAGCTCCATTTGTCAGGTGGACTCTTCTCATTTGGCATGTCAAATTCCAAATGGCACCATAAATGATTATCCTAAATACAGGTACCTTTAACTCAAGGATGCCCCTATTATACATAAAAAAGGGGAACTTCTAAGATATGAGAAAAATCTGCCAGTTTTTCTCACAAGCCAAAACTTAGAACCATCCCTTCAAGGAACAGGGGTGTATTTTCTTTGTGGCTCCTGGCTACACTTCATCTTTCCAAGGCACTGGAAGGGAATATGTACTAGAGTAGCAGTAGTTCCTGACATTATTTTTAAATTCTACTGAGATGTCAGCATCATCTGGAGACATCCCTAACTGAGGCTCTTTTCTAGAAACTGCACTATCTCAGATACACTGGACAAAGAGATCTTTCATTTCTATGCCCTCACATGGAGATTAACTGAAAGGGCAGACTGGGCAGAGCACGCACATGACAATCCCATCTTAGAAAAACCATGCATGGAAAATTCTATAGCCAGAGGTCTATTTTGGTTTGCGGGCATCCCTCTCCTTGAAAGATCAGTACTTAATATTTCCATTACGAGGCAACAAGGATGGAAGGCAACTGTAGGTGCCATAGAGGCACAACAGCAATCTATTGATTCCTTAGCCTCAGTAGTAGCACAAAATAGATGGACCTTAGATGTCCTTATAGCTGAAGTAGGCGGTACCTGTGCACTTTTTTTTTTTTTTTTTTTTGTATTTTTGGTAGAGATGGGGTTTCACCATGATAGCCAGGATAGTCTCGATCTCCTAACCTCGTGATCGGCCTGCCTCGGCCTCCCAAAGTCCTGGGATTACAGGCATGAGCCACTGCGCCTGGCCTACCTGTGCACTTTTAAATCCAACATGCTGCTTCTGGATTAACACCTCTAGTCTAGTAGAGGAAAACCTACAGATACTTAAAGATCAAATCAAAATCATTGACAGGTTAAGAGAAAATGTGGGCTTCAGCTTTGGGTGCCTGCAATCCCTCTTTAATGAATTCCAGTGTTCCTTATGGAATCGGTTAGCTCTTTATTAAGTCCCCTCTTTCTTGTGTCTTGTATTAATATTTGGTCCTTGTATACTCAATAGCATAACTCGAATTGTTTCCTCCTGCCTAGAAGCAATCAAACTCCAAATGGTGCTGCAAATCGAAATATGCATGGATGTGCCATTCTGCCAAGAACCCTTAGATTGACCCTGGGAGGAATCCTAGGTGCTGTTCCCTTCCTGCTGCCCCTTTTTAACAGGAAGCAGCCAGAAAGAGCCGTTGCCTGAAACCTCCTAATAGCAGTTAGGGTGATGTCTTTTCAGGGAGGAATATTACAGGAGTTATTAAGAAATTGTTTTAGGCAGATAGAGTAAGAAGTCCTTGGTAAGGCTTTTTCTTTTAATACAACAGTTCCACAAACATTTCTTTTCTAACAGAAAGCAGCTTGGAAAGCCAGACTGGCAAGCATTGATATGTAAATGCCAGCGAGTAGAAACCAGGTCCAGTCAACATAGTGGTTCCCACCCTCTTATACTTATCACCACATGTGCCAGGTGTCATGGCCACCTCCAGGTAACACCACGCGTGCAGGACATCATGGTGACCTGCATTTGCATATTAAAAGGCTAGGGTTGGAGGGCCAATTTATTTCATGGGCTACGTGAATGACACACCTGGTCAAACCAATCCCCTGGGCCTTATGCAAATCAGACACCATCTCCTCCAGCCTCCCAATATGATTGACTGTTTTCCATTACACACAGGGTTCCTCTCTGTTCAGAACTCCGCCTTCCCTCTGTACGGGGAAGCTTTTTTCTTCTTTCTTGCTTATCAAACTTTCTGCTCCTAAAACCACTGCATGTATGTCCTTGTCCTTAATCTTATCAGCGCGAGACAAAAGACCCTGTGTTTCTCTGGTCATCCAAGCCGTATCACTGTTATGCCATGGAAAACACTGGTTATACTTTCACTGGTGCTGCCTTTCAATGTTAGAAATGGTTAAAGCTTTATGGGAAACGGTAGGAAAAATTCTTAAAGTTTTTGGTTTTAGTAGCTTTAAGCATAATTCTAAAAAAAGAAAACATCTCAGGCTAGACTTGCCCATTGAAAACAGATATGGAAAAGAACATAGCTTTGCAAACAAAGACTTTGTCTAGAGCCTGCAATCAAGCTAACAGTTCAAAATTTGTAGACTGACAGAATTGAAAATTCAACTCCTCTACCTCAAAGCGAAGCAGTTACAAACAATGGTGCTGAAGTGGCAGCCTTAGAAGGAGATTAAACAGATGCCCTAATCAAAGGCCGTGAGCACCCCGACAGAGAGTATTATGTGGAGTGCCTTCTCATGCAACCCTCAATGTAGTAGCCATTAAGTTGAAATATAGGAAGGTGAATTTTATTACAGAGGCCTGCAATGAAAGACTAAGATTCCATATCTGGATGAGATCTTTGGAAATGTTACTTGCATAATAATCTAACTAGAAGAAAGTAGAATGAACATCTAAAATGTTTTACAGGGAATTTTTATGTTTTATTTTATTTTATTTTGTTTTGCCTGGTGGCTACAAACTAGACCTGCAAATATCAAACAAACTGTAAGACAATTCCCGGATTTCCAGACCAGCTTTCAGTAGTAAATGAGCAATGTAAATTGGTTAGCCCAGAAGACCATACTCTCTAAAGCTACTTCAGATTTGAGGAGGAAGGAAAGTAAATCACTTCTCAAGGGCTTGGATTGGAAGCCATGGAGGACAACACAGACAAGGGAATTCTTTAGGGAGGTCTCAGGCAGGTTTTTCAAAAGTGCTAACAAGAGGATGTCTTTCCCTAACGCAAATGGAATCCTCGCAATTCCTGAGGATAGTGTTGGCCTATGGCTATAGATGACTAATAGCTGTGTTTTAAAATCATTTTCCTTTCTAGAAAAGATTTTCTTGTGATAATTTTTTCTTATTTCATCATTCAAATTAGGCATGTTGGGAGAATGCAAAATATCCAGAATCAGATTTCTGACTCTGAAATGAATTTTGTAATCAAATTGGATTTGATGATTGTCTCACTCAGAGAAGTGGTGATATATTATTCTAAAGGAAATAAATGTAAACATGGGTGTTTGAATAACTAAAGAGGTCAACAGTGGCAGAATCTGCTAGATTTCTCTTCATATCCACTTGTTCCTTTTTACTTACCAATAAAACCGCTTGAATTTAAACTAGGTACATGGCTATTCAGAAGACTATTTTGTCAATAGTTTTGAAAAAAGTCACCCATTCCTGTTTAACTGGTTCTGTAAAATTTTTGTGTTATAAGATTCAGATGTTGTATGTTTGATAGTGGGTGAATCTTGTTATGCCATGGGAAGCATTGGTTAAACTAAACTAAAAAACTTAAAACTCAATATCGATATGATATGGACTGGCAGGCTAAGATAAGATTTGGGGAGGTCCTCTCTAAAACATTGAGAATGGTCATCTCTAGATAGTTGGAATTTGTTTATATGTGCTTTAAAAACTTACATTAAAATCATTTTATAAGCATTTCTTATCTTTGTTAATGAGCAATTAAACATACTGTTTTGGAGCCAATATACTTATTTTATCTGGCAATATGATGATATAATGAATAAACATAAATATCTTATTCAAATGCTGATTTAGTGAGAAGGCTTTCTTAGCTTGGCAGATTAACCTTTCACTCTTGTATTACAGTAGAAAAGTTCATTATATAACCAATCTATAGAACTTTGTATTAGATAAAGCTTTTCCTTTTTCCCTTTAATATAAGGGAGAGCTATCTCTTAAAATTATTGGGATGACTCAGTCATCATAGGCTTAATAAATTATGTTACATAACTTAAAATAAAAATTTTAAGTTGACAGATAACGTGGATTTTCTCTGCTTGCATAGTAACATTCATGCCAACTGATAATTTTGGAGGTGCTGATTGCTTTAGCAAAGTAAAACATCTTTAATTATATCATGTAACATAAACTTAGATACAGCAAGAACTTTGAAGAGTCATACTATGGACAACAGACGAACTACAACAAAATTGTTGAAAATATCTTGCAAAATATGTATTAACATCATCATCAGTGTCAGAAATATTCATTAGGAAATACTAGTTTTCTTAAATATTACACAAGATTTGAAAAATGCTAGTCTTGTGAAAAAAGTTCCTTCAGAATTTGGAAATTCCCAACAGTACTTTTGACTGAATTACTAAATTACCAAAAGTGTTGAAGTAATATCTAACCTTAATATATTTTTTAATAACACATTTATTTATTTGTTCTCCCTATTGTATTCAACATAAAGAAGTGACTAGAACAAGCAAATACGTTGTTCCACAATTGGCAGCCTTTTTTTCACCTTGAAATCCTTATCCATGTTTACCAAATATGACCAATGAAGCTACACTAACATTGTGCATCTCTCACTTCAATTCCTTACATTCCAGAAAATGCTACAAAAAGTAAATCAACCAAAGGAAAGCTTTAATAGTAATTTGCATGTGCATCTGTTCTATTAGGGACTGGACTATATTTCTGTATTTAAGATTGCTTTTCTTTTCTAATTTGAAGTATGTGACTTGAAAGTGTTTTTATTTTGACTGTTATCTGTCCTCAAAGCTGAAATGTTTTGTCTAGGTTTTCTGGAAATGGAATATTATTATATTTAAACTCAGTGTTGGGCCACCACCAGATTAAAATAAATGAACATGTTACATTGGGTAGCTAGTTAGGTATGAGCTGGGCAGGAGAGGTTTCCCCCACTCCAAACAGACACATACTAGGAGTATTGGTGACCATCAGGTGATGGTCGGGCGGGTGTTAACAGTTTATCTAAATATTATCCAATTATCTAATAATGGGTCACAGCCAGTGCCAGGGAAAGGCAGGCTCCTAATAGAAAACACCTGAAACCAATCAGCAGTTTCCAAATAAGATTTCAGGAGTGGGGAGAAGTAATGGAAGATCTTGGAAGTATGCCAACATGTAAAACCCCAAGTCAAGAGGTCAAGCTGCACAATTGGTTTCTCAAGTCACCCCCTTGGCCCTCTTGTAAGTTGTACTTTCCTTCTTTTCTTTCCTTTCCTTACTGTTCTAAAGCTTTTTAATAAACTTTCACTCCTACTCAAATTTGCCTCCATTGCTCCTTCTGCCTTATGCCCCGCAGTTAAATTCTTTCTTCCAAGGAGGCAAAAGTTGAGGTTGCTGCAGATCTCTGTGGATTTGCCACAGGTAATTCGGATACATGTCACTGGTAACAAACTAATGGAAGTATTTTACCCTATCTAGAAGTTTTACTTTGTAAATTGTGAAATCTGAAAATCAAGTAATTATAAAAAAATGCATTTTATGTAAATGTGTGTTTTAAGTAAACAAATTCCAAAACATTTAGAATATTTGAGCACATATTAAGTTAGTATTCAAGAGAAATGCTATCAAATGGCTATTTAGTACTTTACTCTTCATTGGTCAACTTTGTCTGATGGTGGAAACATTGATTAGACTAAACCTTTTACACAGATAAATAAGTGCTTTGGTAGTTTTTTTTTTTTTTTTTAAATCAACTGCTTAAGAGTTAAAACGCTCAAATTATAGCTGGTATTTGTAAACCTGTTGGATATCTGTAGATTAATGAATGCTGCATTAACAAAAAATTCAAAATAGCCTGTAAACCTGAAGATAGGCCTTTTTTTTGCAAAAATTATGTGAAAATTTGAATGATCTGCCTAGAAATGAGAAAAGTATCACAGAAAATATCTTTTAGAACCTGACTTTTTAAAATACCTAATATATTTGATTACATCATAATTTCTTTTTTTTTTTTGGTAGCATCAATTTTTTATTTGTAGTTTTTTCTAAACAAGATCCCAAGAAACTTCCACTTTAATTTTTCCCTTGGGGTACTTAAAGTACTTCACGGTTCAATGTCAAGTGCAGATAAAACCCCTTCATTTTCAAACTTACTAAGAGTTAACAATACATTTGATAGTGAGCAGAATACGAAAGTACAGATGTTATCAAAAGAGGAAAATTCTTATGATACTGGGTTCAGAGATTAAAGAATTTGAAGCAAGGGCTTTCATGACTGGGGAAAATCAAAGCTTTTCTTGAAGGGGGTGGGCTTTTACTACTCGAGCTATTAATTAAATGCAGAAATGAGATAACATAGTTATCCTGAACATCAAAAAAGCAACAGCTAATACAGCTAATGCATTATAAATAATGTATTTGATAACTGAATTAGTAAAACCTGGTTACCACTCTAGGCTAGACACTAACCAGTATAACCATTTGTAGTTTCTAATTTTAAAAAGTTTGGCTTCATATTTAAATTTCCTTTTACTATATATATATTACATATATACACACAGTTGTCTGTAACTCAAACTATAATGCTTGTCTGTAAAAAGAATAGTTTTTTATTTCAGAGATGCTTAAAAGTCCCACTACTCACCTTTTTTCCTGTTTACAAAAACCAACAATTTTGAAATTACTTCTAACATAGATATGCTCAATGATTCATCCAAAATTTCAAGCCCATATCAGTAGGTAGTTTTTCATAAAGTAATGTACTATATTTTCTAATATCATATGGTCAAATACCCTGTTCATTTATGAACATTTTTCATGGGCAAGAGTAACTAAAGACAATGGGATCAAGCTGAATATGTTGCTACTCATTTTGAATACTAAATTGTGCTTGCATCCTAAAAATTAAAATGAGCTGCAGTAAGAATTAGAATCTAAACTGTGTTCATTTGTACCATACACTAAAAACTAAAATCCTAAAAATAAGAATGAAAATACTGTACTTGTTCATTGAAAAATGAAAGATGAGAAGCAATAACAATTGGTGACGATTTATTTTTATCTTTTGTTAAAGCTCTGAAATTGTAGTAAATCGCCAACTAAATTGAGGTAGAGGTAGACCCTAATGTTACTCCTTCCATGTGTCAAGTCTCTCACCTTAGGTCTCTAAGGTCACCTATAACTTAAGTCTCTCACCCTTAACTTATATACATTTTCCCTCTTAGTACATAAGCATGATTCATTTTGGAATGTGTTGTCATGAAAGAAAAATTAAGATCATTCAAATGGTACTTTAAAAATTCTGAACTACTAGCTAAAAAAATTCTCTTATAAAAATGTACACAAGGGCCAGGCGTGGTGGCTCACGCCTGTAATCCTAACACTTTGGGAGGCCGAGGCAGGTGGATCACTCGAGGTCAGGAGTTCAACACCAGCCTGGCCAACATGGCGAAACCCCATGTCTACTAAAAACACAAAAATTAGCCAGGTGTGGTGGCGCATGCCTGTAATCTCAGCTACTTGGGAGGCTGAGGCAGGAGAATGGCTTAAACCCAGGGGGCAGAGGTTGCAGTGAGCCGAGATTGTGCCATTGCACTCCAGCTTGGGCAACAAGAGTGAAACTCCATCTCAAAAAAAAAACAAAAACCAAAAAAACAAAAACAAACAAACAAAAAACACGATAATTCAATCTTCCTTTTCTGAGAGTCTCAAGTTGGAGAAAAATAATTCAATTTTCTATTTTGCTAGTAATAAATATATTTGTTTCTCCTCCAATTGTAGAGGAAAACAAGGAAAGAGAAAATGTATGATGCAAACATTATCAACAGTTTCATAACGAAGACCGGTAACATAACTATGAGGGTTGAACATTTTACCATTCCTCTTTGAAGGTTACATATAAGCTTTGATTCATATTAAATTTTCTGCTAAAACAACTACTTCCTTTTCAGACTTCAATTCCATTAAACACACATCTATTTCCATTTTAAATCACATACAAGTGCTATGTGATCAGAGGGATGGGAAACACTAGGTAAGGTCTGGTGGGTGGTAACTTCTTCGTGACTAGGTAATGGAATCACCTGTTCAACCTCTAAAGCGTTTAAGTCAATGAAAATGTAATCTAGACATCCATGAAAGCCACCAACATAATTTGTGTAAGCAGGTTCACCACAAGCACTTTTCAGATTGAAGAAATGCGTAAGAGACATGTTGCATCTTTCCTCCTCCCCATTGGAAGCCCAGTCTTCATGATCCTCTGGAATGCTGCCATTGATGACAAAATGATACATTCCTGTTGATGGTGTACTATTAAAGTCCCCACAAAATATAACTGGTATGCCAGGATACAGATCACATGAAACATGTCTAATGTGAGCCAAGGCTACTGCCATTTGAATGAGGCGAATATACCCACCTTTAGGATGCCAGTAAAGATGGGTATTAGCAACACATATTCTTTTAGAAGAGTCCTTTGTAGACTGAAGAACTGAAACCTGAAGAACAGAAGATCTCTGGAGCACCTTCTCCTGCGCTGATGGGTACAAAACTAGTTTCTCCAGCAGTTCTTTGTGAAGTGGGTCGGACTCGAGGGCTTCGTAGAATGAAATGTCATGCTGGCTAAGAAGGCTGAACTTAGACTTTCGGTAGAAAGTGGCCAGGCCTTCGTGCTGCTTGATTCGAAACACCCCCTCGAGGCCGAAGGCCTCTAAGGCGGGTACCAGGCTGTCAGAAAACACTGCGCGGTCGACCTCCTGCAAACAGATGACATCGGCGTTGTAGCCGGTGAGTTCCTTCTGGATAAGGTTCTGGCGGTAGTCGAGCTCCAGGGCGTAGGGGGCGCAGTATGGGTACAGAACCGTTCGCGAGAACTCAGTCTGCGCGTACGTGTCTGCCAGGATGTTGTGAGAGACAGTGCGGATGAGAGCGTCCTCCGTCACCTTCTTCGTGTAGAGATGCCGGTGGTCAAAAGTGCAGGTGCCAGGCCCAGCCTCTACCACACATACACTTTCCAACTCCCAGCTGGGCCCAAAGCGCTGCCCATCGCCTGGGGTGCAATGAAGCTTGAGCCTTAGCCCGATGTCCGCATTGGACGGGGTGTAGACGCGCTCCTCCACATCAGTCTCAATCCAAGAAGAAGAAGGTGAGGAGGGAGACAATGACGAGGGGACACCGACCTCGGGCTCCGCGGCTCCGGGCTTGGCTTCCTTATACCAGCGGAAAAGGGAGCTGGCGGGATCCCCAAATTCGAGGCTGAGTTTGGGGCACACAGGGAACCCGGCCATGCTGTAGCGCGGCAACTGCAGTTCGGTGAAGGCGGGCGGGTTGCGCTTCACCTTGTACTTAACATCACCGCGCCGTCTTGCCAGGCATCCACGTTGAGCACGTCCTCAGCCACTGCCTCTTCCCGGTAGTACGGCTTCACCACGGGCTCGCAGGCCACCGCCGGCTCGGGTCCCGGCCCTGAACAGGCCGCTCCGCCGCTCGCATTCGGCCGGCTCTTCCTGCTCTTCTTGGCGGCGGCCGCCTTAGCGTGACCCTTGAGGGCATTGGTGGCGATGCGGCTGAGGACTCGACCCAGCAGCTCGATCTGGTCGCGCTGCATGTTCTTGTGGCTACCATCAGCCAAAGCGAATGACAGGCTCAGCTTGGGTTCCGAGGGTACCCAGCGCACTACAGCGCGCTCCATCGCTCCCGCCGCTGTCTGGCTCTCCGCTTCAGCCCGGCTCAGCTTCTCCACCGCCGTCCGGCTCACCCGAAGCGCGGCGCGGGCGCCTGGGAGCCTCCACATGAACCTGGTGGCCTAGCGGTCGACAAGACCCGCGGCCGATCAGCGGCCTACTGTCAGGTAGGTACATCATAATTTCTAATAGTTTTTTCTTCTTGATAATAATACACCTGAACTTATTTCTTGTATTTTCACTTTCTGGCCTTTTCACAAGTTAAGATGGTTAGTTTTTTTCCTTCCAATTGGAGCCTAAAAGTGATGCTCATTCTATAGCATCATTATGCTGTCTTAGCGATGCTATGGAATGAGTGGGAATGAGGAACTAATTCTCAAAGTAATGTTTCTTCTTACAACATTCAAGGAATATCCTTACAGAAGGTAAGTTGGAGTAAGTACATTTGTGAGATATTCCCTGCTTCATCAGTTTTCGATTTTAATTTCTCCAATAACTAGTTTTCAAGGACTATTATATTTAATTGCCTGTCTTCTTCCAGTCCTACTTTTTCTCAGTCTCTTGCAGTTTGCCCTTTCAGTAATGAGACTAGTCAAATCTTTAGCAAGCCTGAGTCAGTGGATTATGAAAGCTCTAAAGAACAAAATGAAGCTGATGTGGATCTGTTACTTTTATTTCTCATGGGTAAAAATCTTGTATAGTTTTCGATTATCCTAATTGTCAGTTTGAAACCTGAAATTTATGTGTGCAAATGAGAATATTTTTATGCTAATGGTTTTGGATTCTAGGTATTTTTTCAGAGTGCTTAGAAGGCAGAAAGAAAACTTTGTATAGGATCTAATAAAAAACATTTAAATAAATACTTAGCATCACATATATCACAGAATATTACTTTAAATACAATAATAAGTTAAAAGGAGAAATTTTGCCTGAGTATGATGTAACAAAATAGTACTAAAATCATCTTCATTCACTTAGTAACTGCTTATTGAGCACTTATCCTATAATTGTGATGGAGTTGAACGTTGGTCCTGCTATCATGATTGTAGTATATGGGGTCACCATTGTTGTGTATTATCAGTGCAAACAAAAATTCCTAATTAGGTATAATTACTTGATACAAAATATGGCCAAGTGATCATGCTCTTTCTCATAATTGTGATATGAGAAAATTTAACAGGAAGTTCTTATAATATTAACTAATAGGGAAATACTTCTCTAGTGATGTTTAAAAATAAGATCTTAAAATTAAGAATTTTACCTGTGTTTCTTATTTTAATTCAAGCATCCTGTTTTATGCATTAATTGCATAAAAAATGAATTAAAATTACACACAACCATTTTATCTGAATATTCTTTTCTTGAATTGATTTTTTTAAATATTAAAATAAACTGTATTTATTGAGATACCAAAGGTAATGAATGAACTCTAGAACTTCAATTACATATTACACACACATCTACTTTCTTTCCCATGTTTAATTAGGTATGAAAAGAGTCAAATTACTTTTAAGACTGAAAATTATGCTAGTGTTTAATTTAGTCATTTAAATTCTCTATAGCCATGTGTTGGATAGATTTTCATTTCTGTCTAGTGGTCTCTGTTGGCTATGATTCACATAGATAGCTATCTGTATTTTCCCAAATATTTTTAATGCATGAAACACAGCATTATATATACACATAAGTAGCATGTGCTATTTTAATAAAAATAAAATTATACATTTTATTTTTAAATTTAAGAAATCATTTGGAATATATTTAATATAATAGACATAACATGGCATTGTGCTGATAAACTATAATTTATTTAAATTTTCTCATTAACTTTCTTCTTTTTTTTAACCTTTCTAAATGATTCTAGGCCATGTGCAGTAGTTCATGCTTATAATCCCAGCACTTTGGAGGCTGAGGTGGGAGGATCACTGGAGATCAGGAATTTGGCCAATATGTTGAAACAGGGTCTCTAGTGAAACTACAAAAATTAGCTGAGAATGGTGGTATAGACCTTTAATCCCAGCTACTCAGGTGGCTGAAACACCTATATATTTTAAAATAGCATTTTATAAGTATAGTGTGAGGGTTACATATTCAGTGTTTTCCATGAAGGAAACTGGTAGTTACTGATGGCTGTGATGGTGGACCATTTGGAGTGGCCACTGCGAGGATGCCGGCTGCATCAGGGGAGGCTCAGCTGGGGCTGTGTAATCTGGAGTTGGCAGGGGGCAGGAACAGGTGATCCCAGTAGGAGCCCCACACCCTACTGAGTTAGAGGGGTGGGAGCCTGTACTCTCTGGCCCAGCTGCAGCTGCCCAGCTGCAGCTCCAGACCTGGGCATCCCTGTGCTTTTGGGGGTGCAGGAAACCCCCTGACACTGCAGGCTTAGAAGTGCCTGCTCCCGGTCGGGTGCGATGGCTCAAATCTGTAATCCCAGCACTTTGGGAGGCCAAGGTGGGCGCATGAGGTCAGGAGTTCGAGACCAGCCTGGCCAATATGGTGAAACCACCTTTCTACTAAAAATACAAAAATTAGCCAGGCATAGTGGTGCATGCCTTTAGTTCCAGCTACTTGGGAGGCTGAGGCAGAAGAATTACTTGGATCCGGGAGGTGGAGCTTGCAGTGAGCAGAGATTGTGGTGCTGCACCCCAGCCTGGGCAACAGAGTGAGACTCTGTCTCAAAAAAAAAAAAAAAGTGTCTGTACCCAATCTCTGGCCTCTCTGCACTGCTGGCACCCACTCTGCAGTGGAGCAAAGTTGTGAATGTGTCCTGATAGCTGAGCCTGAGTGCTGTTGTGACCCGGCTGGGTGTGCATGCAGTCACAGTAGTGCTGAAACAACAATCTTGCACTGCCTTGCCACCCTTGCTGGAAACTGTTGCTAAGACTAAAATATTTTGTGCAGATGAGAATGGGAGGGAGGCTGGGAGGCAGAGGGCAGCTTAGCATGGGCCTGCAGGTGCCATTCAGTGTGGATAGTCTGGGCGCTGTGGATGGTATGTTGATGGTGGTGGGAGGCAGACAGGTTTCTAGGTGGGAAGGAGTAAGTCCCCCATGAAACCTCCCGTTCAAGCCATTGACGGCCTGAAGCCTGGGGGCTGGGCTGCAAGTTTCATGTGAAGTCTGAGACTTGGAGTGAGAACTTCCATGATGCCTTTTGGCTAATCAACTGGTGCTTTTTTCAGGACTGCCCATGATCAACCATGGACCAATCAGCATGCATTTCCTCCATTCTGAGCCCATAAGTCCCCCAGACTCAGCCAGACTCAGACACTCCTCAATACTACCTCCCTGCTGATAGGCACTACCCACTTTGAGTCTCCTCTCTGCTGAGAGCTGTTCCGTCACCCAATAAAGGTCTTCTTCACTTTGCTCACACTCTAGTTGTCCATGTCACTTCATTCTTCCTGGATGTGGGACAAGAACTCGGGAACTGCCAAATGGCAGGAGCTAAACAGACTGTAACACTTCACTGGCCAGATCATTGTGCTGAAGGCAGAAGCTGAAAGGGCTATAACACTATAGCCCTGCCACCCTCTGCTGGCACTGGGCAGCCACCTCATGTGACAGGAAGCAGCGGCAGGGCCAGGCCAGTCCAGGAGAAATGGACTGGAGTGGGGCAGCAGGACTGAAAGAGCTGTAACACAAATGGGCTGAACACATGTTCCCTGCCCCCACCCCTGCCACCAAAACATGCACCCCTGCTAGCTGTGATGTGAGCAATGAGAAGGAGAGAAGAGCTGTAGACCTTCTGGGAGCCCAGACCTCAGGGCTCCTCAAGCCAGGGATGTGACATTCTATAACACCCTCTTTAGGGCTCTGAAATTATTGGTATCTCAGAGTTTTGTGGTACAACCACATTCCCCTGGTCCAGACACTGGTACCTGTAGTGGAATCCACTTGTGGTATTTCTGGTCCAGCCACAGCCTCACATGCAGCTGGTGCCTAGAGCTGTCTGCCCTACTGCAACAGCCAGTGTGCCTGGGTCTGCGAACTGGCAAACCCCACGCTTGCTTGGTCACACACCTTTTGCCACTCTGCACCTGGCTCACCCCTGGCAGGCATGGGATCCAGGCTGGTAGTGAGAGCCTGCCATGCTGAGTGGGTGAAATGAGTCCAGTGGGTGTGAGCAAAACTCAGGCAGAGGTGCCACCAGCCACAGAGGTTTCTGGCTAGTGAAGCAACAGCCTAAGTATCCTGAGACATTATTACTTCTAAGGAAATAAATAGGGAAGTCCCTGTGGAGTTAATCCTTTAAGAGAGGTTGGATTTTTAACAGATATATAGACCAGCATTTTAAGCCCAGAGAGAGAAATGGGCAAAGGTGAGAGCAATACTTATACGCCCTTGTATGCTTAATACTTATGAAATGGATTGGGGGATATTGTAGGGATATAGTAACATAAACAAAAACCCAGAAATCACCATATTATATAAAATGTACTACAAGTAGTATTAGGAAATTAAAGATTATATAATTTAAAGTGCTGTTTTGAATAACACTGCAGAAGTTGAAATGGTTGACTTGAGTCAGTATGATTTTAAGAGATAAGCTGGAGAAAGAAACATTTCCTACCACAGGCAATAAAAGGAGAAGGACACAAACATCAGCATGAACATTGTCCATAGAGGCCTTTTTCCAAGGACTTTTCCTTGCAAATTGTAGAAATTGTAATTTGTAACTGACCATTTTCTTTCTGCATACATTCTCACATTTTTGCTAATTTTTTATGTGCATCAGTCCTTTCCAGATTCTATGAGACCTTCAAGGTTAGAATCATGCAGATTACTTTTTTCTAGATCCCCTATTGTTATCACAATGCAGAGAATTCATTAACTGAGTTTCAGCCTTCTGATGTGAAATTAGAATGATTTTCCTTATGGGCCCTTTAAATTCCAAAAAAGTAACACTAACGATGGTAGTATTAAGTGCTCAATAAACTTGATGTTTGTTGATTGGTTTCATAGCCCATATTCCATATCTTCACATTAAGAAGTAGACTTTTATAATCCAAAATATCTTCCCATTGGTATTTTATAAGTGCAACTGCAACAGTGAAAATAGCAGATAGATATAAATATTTTGGATATTTCTATTAAAGTTTCACCCTTTTAAAACTGTGTTGCATTCCAGACTGTAAAACTTGCTTTTTGTGTGTTATAATTCATAGTTTTTTAGTCCTCTTCCATCATATGATGTTATAGGTAGATGTTTAAAGTTGATGTTATTTCTAAATTTATAACAAAGCTATGGATTACATATTTAATAGAAAACATATTAAAAAGCAAAAAATAATGGCAGCTCTTCCGAAAGATTATATTTCTACAAATCTGTTAAATTGGTACTATTTCTCTCTAAATGCTACATAAGACATGGATTACATATAGTGATAGTGCACATTGATCTTCAAACTGGACCTTTTAGGTTCAATATTCATAGATTTTGTTTGCTTTTCATGTTAGGTAATACTATAAGCATCATTTTAATCTTTATTTGGGTTACTAAGAAAAATGTCCACTTTTATACCAAGTAACAAAGTTACAATTAATGTAGTTAAGAAATACTTTAGTAACACTTAAATGATTATCTTTAATCTTTCCTTTCACTTCCTGATAGTTATTTGGAGCTAATTTTGGCAAGCTGTGTAGCATGGTGTTAACAGTTGATGATTTAGATTCAGATTAGGAAGTATCAAACTATGAATCTAATACTTCAACTGTAAACTTTCTCTTTGTCTTTCAGATTTATCCACCAAGAATATAGGAAAATTGATCATAGTTATGTTGGCAATATGCTTAGAGTTATTTTATAATACTGCAAATACTTAATTATTACCTGCTATTATTGTATTCATTTGGATTTTAAAATTTGAAATAAGCTGCAATACATAATCAAATAACTGTCTGACATCATGACTAAAAATAATAAAGTTCTAAAAGCACATCCCTTTAAAATAATATTCAATGAGATAACTCATAAATTGTTTCTAAGCATATAGAAAGTGGTTTTATCACACTAGGATTTACATGTATTTATCATTTTTTTGGTAAATTTTACTTGCTCTTATTTACACAGATTTTTTTGGAAAGAATAAGTTACAAAATTTCAATTAGACAAGAGACAAAAGTTGAAGAGATCTGTTGAACAACATGGTGACTATAGTTAATAATGTATTGCATTCTTGAAAAACCCTGAGAATGTATACAAAGTATTCTTACCACAAAATAAGAACTCTGTGAGGCAGTGTCTATGTTAGCCAGATTTAGTCAGTCTACAATGTATATAGAGTATACTTCAAAACATGCCCTTGTACACAGTAAATACATACACTTTTTCTTTCAATATAAAATTTTAAAAAAACAAAATATTATTTTCTTTTTGTTGTTTTAATTGAGATGAGTTAAATGTGGTTGCTTCTTTACTTAAGGGCTATTTAAGAAAAATCCAAATAACTATAAAAGCAAAAATACTCTTAAACCAGTATCCTAATTCAACATGGTCAGTATGGATTTTTTTTCTGGTGTTGTTTTTATTTTATAACTAGCAGTAATTATAATCAAGAAGCTTAGACATTTTTATAAATGCTGACAGAAGTGCTCACTTAAAAAACGCATGGCATCTGAGGATTTATGAATGCATGTGTACACCCAAAAGGTACTTTGGGCTGAAATAGATGACACTCAACTACTTCCTGTTAGATGTAAGAAAATGTGTTAATTGCATTTAATATAGTTTATTATACTGTAGTCAACACAGGCCATCTGTCCACAACAGCTGCCTCATGGTGGTTTCAGCAAAGCATGTGCGTGTATATATATTTTAAGTGGAAGCACAATTGAAAAGAGCAAAACAGCCTACATTGAGTTTGTATTACATGACTATGCAGCAAATAAATATAAAAATATTATACCAGCATGAATAGACACCAATCAAATTTTCTCCTGGTGCAACAAGTGACTTTGTTTAAAAGTAAATATCAATAAATCACTTAACTAAGAAATAACCATTAGATTTCGAATTGTATAAGAATAAAAAAGTAAAAAAGATGACTAAAGTACTTTGCTTAATATATAACCATAAATGGGGGTTTGAGAAGACTGGAGAGAAGTAGCAAAAGAGACGCCAGGAGCAGATGAGATGATAAGTCAGCGATCTGGAACCTGTGGTGGTGAAATGTGTAAAAGGTGCTTTTAAAAACAAAAATGTTAAATGTTCAATATGCTATTAGCAATTCTGTGATTTATTCTGCTCATAAAAGGCTTAGTAAAGTCTACTAGACAAAAAAAATTGTCTACTAGACAAAAAAAATACTATGTTTTTGCTAGATAAAGGTCAAAGGCAATGCTGTTTTGATGACTGGGTTCAGGTAAGAATCAAAAGGCAAAGCATGGTGAGTTGAATTTCAACTTTTTAAACAGAACAGACTTGGGAAACACAGTAACTCGTAGAAATATACAGATAATCATGCAAATATGTTACCTCCTCAAAAATTCAGATACTTTGAGATGAGGATGCCACTTTTCCCAAGCAGATAAACCTTAACTAGTTTTAATTGAATTTAATTCAATGTATTTTAGTCAGCATAAGCTTAAGCTTATTTTAGGAGAAAAGGTGACCACAGTAGGTAACTGAGTTGTTAATTTTCTGAGGAAAGACACTAAAAGGTAAAGATCATTCATTTCAATAAATATTTATTGAGTGCTTCTTGTGCCAAATGATTATTAAACCACTGTGTATCTCACAGTGACCGAAGACAGAAATTCTTACCTCTATGAAGATTATATGTTATTGGTGCATAGAGACAGAAAAGAAAAACAATAAATGAGTTCAATTATACTGTATATTACGCAATGATAAGTACTATGAGGTAAATAAAGCTGGCAAGGTAGAATTAGGGACAGGATGCAATTTTAATTTGAGCAAAGACCTTAAGAAAAGGAAGGCACAAATCAGATAGAGATATGGGTAAATAGAGTTGCAGACACACGAACATGAAAGGTCTCTGAGTTTTAATTTGACATTTAAGAAATAGCAAGGGAGTCTGGGACCACAAATTATAAAGATGTCTTCATGTTAATTTTCTATTGGCAAAATATAACCAACTCTGTAAGTGCTAGTCAACTAATAAAGTAGACTCATTTCATAAACAGAAATACTAAAGGATTTTAAGTTGTTTGTCCAAAAACAATTTACAACTCCTAGCTTGTTCAAATTTATATACTATTTTAGAATATTATTTGAATACTACTCTTTTATCCCTACTATGTAAGTAATTAGCTATAGCTTTTTTTTATTCTTGTCTCATTTGATTTTATGACTACACAGGAGGATGAGCCAAACTATGTGAAATATTTTTAAACTCTTTATTCTTCATTAATCTGAATAGAATTGACAAAGTGTTAGAAATGCCAGAGAAAGGAAACAGAAAAACCTTATAAAATATTTATGCATTCATTTATTCAATACATTTATTGAACAACTGTCATACGCCAGCAGCAGGCTAAGCACTGAAACTATGGTACTGTAAAATCAGACATGATTTTGTCCTTAACAAGGTAACATTCTAGTAAGCCATTCATGCATTAAACAAAGGATAACAAAATAATTTGAAAGAATGTTTTACAGCAACATGCAGTTGCCAGGAATCCTCTTGTCTTGGAAATCAGAGAAGTCCTAGAAACATACAAAGGCATTATAACTGTCTTATGAAATAGAAAATATTAATTTGGTCAGAGAGAGAGAGTGATTAAATATATGAAATAGTGATCATGCCACTATTTCAAGTTCTGAAAGTTGTCCACAAGACTGGGCAAAGTGGGTATCACCTGTAACTCTGATAAGGACAGTTTTGGTATAGTCCTGAAAATGAAAGATTGATTGAAGTATGTTCATAAGAAATGTTCACCACAGTGCTATTCACAATAGCAAAAACATAGAGTCAACCCAGGTGCCCATAAATGGTGCATTGGATAAAGAAAATGTGGTATACATGCAACATGGAATACTACAAACGCATAAAAGATAATGAAATCGTGTCCTTTGCAGAAACGTGGATAAAGCTGGAAGCTATTATCTTATGCAAACTAACACAGAAAAGAAAAACCAAATGCTGCATATTGTGACTTATAAGTGAGAACTAAACATTTAGTACACGTAGACATAAAGGTGGGAACAATAGACACTGGGCACTACTAGATAGGAAAGATAGGGAGTGGGAAAGGGCATGAACTGAAGAACTACCTATTGGATATTATGGTACTGTGCTCACTACCTGGGTGACAGATTCAGACATAACCCAAACCTCAGCATCATAAACTATATCTTTGTAACAACCCACACATATACCCCCAATTCTAAATAAAAGTTGGAGAAGAAAAAAAATGGAAAGAAAATGAAAACTGAGAATATAGACAACCCCTTTAAGGAGTTTTGTGATAAATGGTGCTGAAAAATTAGGCAGAAGGTGAAACTGGCAAAAATCATTTTTCAGCATTAGATTTATATCGCATTTTTCTTAGTTTATGAGAAAATTAAAGACAATTGATAATAGGTCATAGAGGGGGGTCAATGACACAGTGTATTTTATGATGTAAATAAAAAGGAATATAATTTAATGCAGAAGTAGAAAAGTTAGCATTAGGTTACACCACGATCTGCTCATCCAGAAAGCAAAATACATGACTTCTGATGTAGGTAGCTTCATATAGGTAGAAAAAACAAGAATTGTTATTTTAATTTATTTTAATTTCTCACTGGAAAAAAGGGCAGCATTATCAGCTAACCATGGCAACTGGAGAGGGGTCTTAGTGATTTAAGGAGATACAAGATGGTAAATGGTTGCTGAATTGAGTGGCCCACTTGAGGGTTGTGAATTTAAGTTAAAGCCTTCAGGCAGCCTTGTTCAGGGACTGTTGCAGGTGAATATAGATGAGATTTTGATTAAACGTAGCATTGGAGTTTTATCAGGTAAATATAATGAAGGAAGAGAATTGCAGGAATGTTGAGGGTCTATATAAAAAAAAGCTAAATGATGGGTGTCTTAGTCCTTTTTGTGCTGATAGAGCACCACAGACTGGGTAATTTATAAAAAACACACATGCGTTTCTCACAGTTCTGGAGGGAATGAAAGTTCAAGATCCAGTTTGCAACATCTGGTTGAATTCCTTTTTGCTGCATCCTCACATGATGAAAAGTCAAAGGCCAAAAGGAGAAGAGTGTCCTCATATTAGAGAATAGCAGAAGAGAGAGCAAACCCACTAACAAGAACTCATTTTAAAAGGGCTGTATTAATTTGTTCTCGTGCTGCTATGAAGAAATACCCAAGACAGGGTAATTTATTAAAAAAAAAAAAAAAAAAAAAAGGTTTAGTTGATTCACAGTTACATGGCTGGGGAGGCTTCAGAAAACTTACAATCATAGTGCAAGCTACCTCTTTACAGGGCTGCAGGAGAGAGAATGAGTGCAAGCAGGGGAAATACCAGATGCTTAAAAAAATCCATCATATCTCATGAGACTCACTCATTATCGGGAGAACAACAGGAGGGATACTACCCCATGATTCAGCTACCTCCACTTGGTCCCAACTTTGACACGTGGGGATTATGGGAATTACAATTCAAGGGGAGATTTGGGTGTGGACACAGAGCCAAATCATATCACCGCCCTTTCCATTTATGAGGGAGGAGCCATCATAACTTATTCATCTCTCAAAGGTCCCACCTTCCAATACTGTCTCCTTGGTACTAGGTTTCTACATGAATTTCAGAGGGGAAATTCCATTAAAACCATAGTAAGGCATCATACAATCTAACCTGTTAAAAGAGATGAGTAAAGACATTAGGGGCTTCTAGATATAACAAATGTAGTGGTATCAATTACTAATACATTCCAATGGCATCTAAGATTTCCGGGAGATGGGGTACCAAAAAGAGTGAGCTGAAAATATAGAGGTAGTGTTTAGAGAATAGATTACTGGAATTGAAATTATGGTGGTGTGACTATTTGTGTTTTGGGGAGTTAAGCAACAGCTAGGTAACTGGGTAATAGTCATTGCAGAAAAGGAGGTCAACAGATTGAGAAACTAGAATATCAGATGCATAATCTAAATGGATTTTGAAATCATTGCAAATTATGAGAGAATTAATGTTGCAGAAAGATGAGGTGTGTCAGCCAAAATCCACATCCAGCTCCATGTTTGTGAGGCAAAGTTCTTACATAGATAAAGGTTGAAGATAGTTTCAAATCAATTTTGCCTCCAATACTGTTAAAAATGGAGGTGATTAGGAGACAGTTTAGGGACATGTATCTCAGTGGGTGTCGCACGGTCTAATCTCCTACAAATAAACATCAGCTTTCTTTAGTGAACATTTGGAAAGATTATTTGATTAGAAATTCTTCTGTATTTGCATAGCAGCAAATCCATGTGTGTTTTCAATTTGTTGAACTCTTTCACCCTGAAGATGGCTCTGTCCTATTCAGATGGAGCTCCACCTTTGTTGAAAGTGTGCTAATTCTCATCATTGGTGGAACAGGCAAGAAGGGCCCAGTGATACCGTCTGCTGGCCCTAGGAGAAGTCTGACCAAAAATTGAGCTGCATCTATAGGAAGACCCCTGACTTCCTCCAAAATAAAGTGTCTTGCAGTCCAGATCTTCCCTGTTTGCTTGTGGGCACAGCTGCCCTGGACCTCCCTTTCTGGGCTGGGGCTTTCCTGGGTTGGCCTTGGCCTCAGAAGTGGCTCTGGTTTGGCCCCAGGAGAGTGTGGCCTGGCCAAGCCTGCAGCCTTCCGGTTGTGCCCTTTGTGTCACTAAGACCCCACCCTGCCCCCCACTTCTGCTAAAACTGCACAGACAAATGCATTCTAGAGGCCACTCATGGCCTCCAGTGTACATTCCTCATGTTTACATCATTTGTAATCTTCAAAACCAGTCCATAATGGTGTGATTAGTTTTGCTTCAAAAGCCCTGGTGTTGATTTCAGTCTATAGGAATTATGTGTAATTGTGGTGAGGGCATTTGTCCTGTATTAGAGTGAGTCTGTGCCCAGGTGGGGTCTGTGCCTTGCACACTGGTCCCCTCTATGTGCATATCGCTAGCTGAATGCAACAGCAATTTATATCTGGAACAAATACTCTCTGGGCATCACTGATTCTCTGCAGACAAGAGGTGGTATGGTAATCTCACTGACAGATGGACAGTGGCCCTCAGAAGGTCACAATGTCTTCTAGGAGCCATCAGTAATTTTCTAAGCTTTCCAAATGTTCATTTTATAAGAGTCAGGAGAATCTGTGAAATTTGCATCATTGGAGAAATGCAGTATTTAAGGTTAGCCTCTTACTCTTATCATTCACATAGTGTTCATACTCCTATACTGGGAAATATTTTTACACCATGGTTCATACCTGTTAATGACACATAAATTATTAAAGAATCATTTTATTTAGCAAAAGCTTATACAATGTTACTAAAGTCCTATATGATTTGTGCTATTACCCGATTACAGAGAAATGAGCTTCGTATCTATTCCTTAACTTGTCTTGAGATAATAAGAAACTAATCAGTTTCTGCGTATTAGCTATTTTTCATATCATAAAGGATACTTTCCTCAGTGCACAACTAGTTACTGAGGCAAACCAAACAGTGAAGACTGGGAAATGTTTTGTGCATAATTGCTATGACTACTCCTACATGATTTTTTGTCAGTTAACAACATCCTGATGGGACCAACAAAAATACATCTTCAAAACTAGCAATGAAACAGGATTAAATAAAACAAGTTGAGAATTAGAACATTTCTGTCATAAAGGCAGCAATTAGTGATCATTGTAATTCTAAAAGAAAATAAAGTCCCCTATTCAATTCATTTTATTGTCTCTTCATCAGAGATAGCTTTTCCATGTGTATAAGTTTGAATATTTTCTTGCTTTAAATATTTTTATCTATTATAAACAGTGCTACAAAAATATTTATTTTGTGTGTATGTGGGTATATGTGAATATATGTAACATGCAGTAGTAGAAATGAAACTGGTAAGTTAAAGGATGTGGATTTCCATATGATAAACATTGCCACAAACTCTTCTGAGATATTGTATCAATTTGTACTTCTACTAATAATGGGTAACAATATCATTTCACACAACATATTAAAACGTATACTAATTTATTCTAAATATTTGCTAATCTAAGTTCTGAAAAGCTTTTCCCAATTAAATTCTGAAATGTATACATATGCATAATTGATTGTTACATATATGTAAAACTATGATCTAAAGGTCAGATATTTTAACCTTTTTTTATTTCTTATTCTGTGTTCTACCTGTCTTCTGCATTTTTATTCTGTTACGACGTGTTATTTACTTTGTGCTTTTGATATTTTTATTATCTATTAAACGGATATGCCTATTGCAGGATTTATTCCTTTGCTATTCGTTGTAAAGGTACTTTCCCAGTTCATTGTTATAGTTTGTTTACAGTAATTTTTCCCTGGAAATATTTAATAAATCATGTTAAAATTTATTTGTCATTTTTATTTTGGCGGCTGGATTTCAAATTATGTTAATAAAAGCCTTCTCTATGCCAAAATTATATTTTAAAATTCTCACAATATTTTTCTAGTTGTATTTATATAGTAAGTCTTTTTGTTATAATAACATATAAACCATGATTCCATCTGTATTTTTTATTTTGGTCTAATGGGAAATCTAAACTGTTTTATTTAAAATGGTTACCCGATTGTTGGAAAAACAATTTGTTACATAATTAATCTTTCCTTCACTGATGTGAAGAACCACATTTATCACTTAGTGAAAGTGATTATCACTTTATGTTTTTCATTGATTTGCTTATATACACAGATATATATATATATATATATATATATATGGATACAGAGATGGATTAGAGATAGATATACTGGGATGCATTTGAAATGGTTAATATTTGAGAGTTCTCTGTTAAAAAGTTTTCTAGTCACTTTGAGTGATTGTTATCCAATAGGAAATTAAGAAAAAAAATTTGTTACATAATTAATCTTTCCTTCACTGATGTGAAGAACCACATTTATCAGTTAGTGAAAGTGATTATCACTCTATGTTTTTCATTGATTTGCTTATATACACAGATATATATATTATATATATATATGGATACAGAGATAGATTAGTGATAGATATACTGGGATGCATTTGAAATAGTTAATATTTGAGAGTTCTCTGTTCAAAAGTTTTCTAGTCACTTTGAGTGATTGTTATCCAATAGGAAATTAAGAAAAAAAATAGTCAAGTTTCAAAAATCTCCTCTGATATTTTGATTTGAATATCCTTGTATTTTAGATTCAATGTGTGAGACTTCACATCATTTCTACCTTGTGTATTCCCATCCAGTGTAATATTTGATTTTTCATTTATAAAGCTCTCTTCTTTGTGTCACTCATTTGAAACAAAGTTGTATTTGCATAGTTCTTTTATAGTTTTTGTTTACTTATTTCCTAATATTGTTGTCTTTTATTTTAATTCCCTACTGAAATTGCTGTCTACCCTTCCATCATATTATCTAGCTCATTGCTGTTTTTATATGGTTATACTAGTCACATCTGTAGTTTTGTAGCCAGCCATTTAACACAATTTTAATGTTGTATCTATAGTATTTTAGTTTTAAATCCTCTTTGAATTTTCTGAAGCTTTATCCCCTGTTAATATTAATTTTTTTCTTTTACAATATATATTTACATTTAAAAATAAAATTTAAGGAAAAGCAAACTTACAGAAAAAATTTCAAGAATGATGTTAAAAAGTCTGCTTACTTGTATTATTCATAAATATGTTTAGAAAATTTTTAGTGGATAAATGTTAAGCACGATCCTAGAATAGCACTAAGATTAAGATTCACAAGTAATGGGATAATACGTATTATATATGTCTGTGGATAACTTACAACATCAAAATTTATTGTTTAAATTTTTTTATGACCAATCTTGTTTTCACTGGGACTACTTGTTTTGGAGATGACAGATAATGTTTACTTTCTGAATTCAAAAAAAAAAAAAAACATACTTCACAAAACCAGGGAATGCAATGCACCAACTCTGTGGCAGTACCTCTTTCCCACTGCTCCTTTGCCTTATAAAGAGGACATCAGAGGAAGGAAATACTTCTCGGAAGACAAGATTTAAGACTTTAGGAGTGTGTTTCCATGCTTATCTCCGTGGTATAGTTTCTGTCATGTTCCCCAAATATCCACAAAATCGGAGACTGCTTTTAGTCATCCTTCTGAAAGTTGGTAGATCAGAGAATTGCCCAGGTTTCATAGCGTGACGTGGGAGACAACAGAGGGCTGGGTGAGAGAGAAAAGCAGGTAGCTGGTACTCTCTGCCTACATGGAGTGGGTCCTTGTGTGTTCCTAGGGTATTGGGAATGTAGCTGAAGTTTAGTGAGTCTTCAGCCTGCTTGCAAGCACCCACAATGGCTGTGCATAGGGACACTGTGAAAGCAGCTGTAGGATGGATTTCCTTTTGTGTGGGGTAAGGGGAGAAAAAGGCTGCCGAAGATAACCTCATGAAAAGACTGAACGGAGCAACAAAAAGGGAGTCAGGGAGCTATGGATGCAGGGGCACAGAGAAGCCCACAAGCAGCCAGTTTTAGAAGGACAAGAAATCCAAACACATTAGCAACTGTTTGTAGCTAATAACTTTCATTACCTTCTCACCTCCCCCATTTCTTCTCCAGTTGACAGTTGACAGTGTTAGACAGGGGGAAATCTTTTGGTTAGACACTTGAGCTTAGCCAAAAGGGTGAGAAGCGATCAACTTTGCTTAGAAAGTGGGACCAGAAGTACAAGGAAGGAAAATATGCATGGAATAAGGCAATCTTGATAGTGAGCTCAGAACTTCTGTAGTGATTAAATTTTCATAATTGAATTATATTACAAATTTACCTAAATTTAACACAAAGGGTGAGAGATGATTGGCAAATTACAGATTTCCCCACAGCTATCAAGCCATATGGTCCTAGCACATGATGTTGATATCATTTATTAGTAAATGCAAAAATATTTTATGTTTATGCATAATTCATATCTGATTCATATGCTATCGTCTTGTTCTTCAACAGTATTTCTAAAAGTCATTATTGTCTAGGAGCTACTTCATACTGATTAAACAAAATCATGGGTCTGAGTTCCACAATTCTGTTGTGATTTTTTTCTGTTTGATTGTTTGCTTGTTTATTTGACAACTTTCTGCATGATTCTAATATATAGACAATGTTGAGAACCAATGCCTTAATACAGGGCTTCTCATATTTTCATGTTCATGTGAATTACCCACTTGTCTTGGTAAAATTACAGATTCTGTTTCAATAGGTCTAGGTGGGGCCTGAAATTGGGTATTTCTATCAAGCTCTCCAGTCATACTGATGCTATTTCAGATCAACAACTTTAAATTTTAAATAGGGAATTGGAATTATCTATGTGAAAATTGTTATTTAAATTCACTTTTGAAATACCTGTATCGTGTGTGTGTGTGTGTGTGTGTGTGTTTGTGCGTGTGTGTGAGAGAGAGAGAGAGAGAGCATGCATGCACTGAAAACTTGAAAAACGGGTATTTTAAAATATTGGCTTTCAGATTTGTTTTCAGAGATAAGCAAATTATCGTCTCATAATTCACTACATGTCTCCATTTTTGTGTAATTTTTCTCATTTCTATTTTTTCCATTTAGTGCATTTTTATACTTTTTTTCTTGATTAGATTAGCTAATGACATATCTATGTTATATTTAAAAAACATTGTAGTTCTTTGTAAAATATAAACTTTACTGTTTTATTATCTGTATAACTTAATTTCTTTTTTGTTTTTCAATTCATTATTTTTCTGTTTCTCTTACGTTACATCTAATATTTTCTGTTATTTTTTAAAATGCATAATTCATTAATTCTTATTTTCTGACATTAAATATATGACTTCAGTGATCTTCAGCTATTTTACCAGGACGATGAATTTAGGTAAATTAGCAATTATATTATTCATTGAAATTATTTCCCATTTTTGGAATTTGTATTTTATTTGTTCTCTTAATTTAATAGCTGTTTAATACTCTATTTTATATGGTGGGTTTTTGTTACCAGTTTTTTTCTTTTTAACTGGTAAGTTCTCTTTTTTTCATTTTGATCAGAGAATGTGATTTCACTTTTGATAAATTTGGACATTTTCTATTTGTCTTAGTATATAGGTAATTTTTAAAATATTTTTATTCACTCTTTGAGAGAATATTAGTGTATTGTCAACTCATATGAGTTTAAACTCATCTACTAGATCAAATTTATCATTATGATAATTGAGTACTCAATACACTGTAAATTTTTTTGTCTGGTTTATCTTTTATCTTCCTTGTATTTTATTCCATTTATTCTCTTCTTACAGTTTGAATTTTATGTATTTTAAGTTGAACATATATTTATGATTATCATAGCTTACTACCCCTTTTTTCCTTTATGTATTGCTTTTTCTTTGAATTCAAACTCTGCTTTTTCTTCCCATGCAATTTTCATGTATTTGGCTAACAATTTCAATTATTTTGAGCCACTTTGTGTTATATGCATCTCCAGTTTACAAATGTTACTATTCTAGTTTTAAACATTGTAACAAATACATTTATCTCATACATTTATTTATATATAAGTGATATATGCTCTCAGAATCACAATTTTGTGTTTTATTTCTGGTTTAATGATTCTTACATATTTTTTTCTATATGATCCTTCTTTGTTTTCTTTGTTTGTTGTCATTATGGTAACATTATTTTAAGACTGGAAGTTTTATTGACTGTTTTCATATAGAAATTGCTATATTTATTGGCTTTTATCTGCTGTATTTTAATTATTTTAAAAATGAGGAAACCTTTGTCCAAGTACTTCCCCCTACTTTTCCTTCTTGCCACTTTCACTGTGTATTATTTTATAATACATCTTCAATTGTCATGCTCTCTTTTTCTGTTTATAAACAAAAACACAATTTCCACAGTCATTCAAACTTAGATATACACTTAAAAGCATATGATTGATTCCAACATCTCTTTCTTTTCACAGTTTCTCCATTTTTGAGCTCTATATTATGCATTATTTATTGGCTGGCTAAACTCATCATTAAGAGTTTTTTTTTTTTTTTTTTTTTTTTTTCACAAACATCCCAAAATAAATGTCCTGTAACCTTTGACTTCTTTCATATTTAAGAATGTTTGTGTGTTGCTTTTACACTTGAATCATGCCTTAGTGGATTCAGAAGTCAGATGACACTTACCTTCCTTGAGCATCAGGTATTACTGTGAGAAACCCAGATGCCAGTCTGAGTTTCCCATTTTTAGTTTACTTGATATTTATTTTATTTTTATCTTAGAATTTTATATTCAGTGGCTCTTACATTTTTACATGGTGGAATTGTTTAAACATAAATTGCTAAACCCCACACTCAGAAGAAATCTTTGATACAGCCTGGAAATTTGCCATTCTGACAAATTCCCTAGTGATGCTGACACTGCTGGTTTGGGGATCACATTTGAAGAAATATTGGTTTACATAATTTCTCTTATTGCTGGAATTCAGTGACACCATTACAACATATTGCAGTGTGATGTATTTACTCACGTTGTGTGATTTTCAAATGAATATTCCAATCCTTCTCTCAGGGCAGATTTTCCGCTATTATCACATGAAATATTATATTCTACTCAACTATTTTCTTTGGTCTCTTTAGGGATATCAATTAATTCTAATATACTTTCCTATATTTTTTCTGCAGGAGTGATCCCCTTTTTATTTAGTAAAAGCATTTTTTTTTCATTTTGATCAGAGAAAGTGATTTCATTTTCAATAAATTTGGACATTTTTTATTTGTCTTAATATATAGGTAATTTTTTCTTTCATTCATACGATTTTTGTTGTGAAATCTAACACAAATATCTAGAAGGGAGTAAAACTTACTTTGATAGTTTAATAAATAATTAATTATAAAATGAATCCTCACTTAAGCACCAGCAAAGTAAAGGAATAAAATCTTGGAAATATCCTAGAAGCCTCTGAGAGTCCCATTGAGATCGTATCTCGTTCCTTCTACTCTAAGCTGACTTACATGTTATTTACTTCCTTGTTTCTCTTTCTAGTTATTCAACCTAAGAATGCATTCCTCAAGAAACACACACACACGCACACACACGAAAATAAATTTTACTAGTTTCTACTGGGTTTCTGTCCTTTGGATTTGTAATTATTTTCTTTAACAAGTGCCTTAGTATATATTATAGGGTAGATGAAATTGGTTGCTGTATCAAATGCTATACTTACTCTCCTGGGAACAGTTATTATACTAGAATTGATACAGAAACTTAGTCTTAGATGTCAACTGTTTCTAGATACTTGAATCCTCTTCAGTATTTAAGATAAAGCTACTCATAGATAAATATGTCAATAATGATTGCTTACAAAATCCTTTGACCATTACAGTCTCAAAATTTTAAATTCGAATTATCTAATATTCTTTTGTATACCCCAAAATATTTTATAATTTTTCTTAATAACTAATGAGATTTGTATGTCCCCCAAACATTGTAACAATCTAATGATTCTGGCTAAATTGCCCAAAACCAAATGGCATCTCATCTCAGATCTTGCTCCACAGAATGGTCAATCTAGAAGATTGCATGCAGTCTCATGTGTCATGAGCCCAAAGATTCTTTAAAGGCAGCATGTTTTTACATAGGGCTAAAAAATTGTGGAGCTGGAGAGTCCAGATAAAGTGAAATGAAGAGGATTTGGGAGAGAGACACATTACAGTTTGAGTAATAAGTAAGAACATGTGTTAGTGGCGTATTAGAGCAGGACGCAAGGAAAGGTCTAAGATGCTGGTGGTGGGCCAAATCCAGTGCCTAGGTTACAAGGTATGTCTACCACATGTTTTTAAAGTCACGTCTGGCCCACGTAAAAGAATAAGGAATCTGAAAAACAAAATCATGCAATTAAATGTTTATAAGATTTATTATCCATTTTATTTAATTTTTGCATTTCATTCCTTCATGTATTTATTAAACATATTTGCAAGTGCTTTAACTTAGGATGCCAACATGTTACACAATGCCTGCTTTTGTAAACTAACCTAAAATAAATAATAGATCAGAATATGGTAAACATATTGCTGAAATAATGATATGTTGATAAGTGAATAAAAAAGGAAACTATGATATAGTCACATCCAATGGTAGACATATGGGGAGATTTTTCTGCAGGAAATGCTGCTTATGTGAGTCTTGTAGAACAAGTAAAATTTCCCAAAGATAGATGCTAGCAAGGATCAGAGGATATGTCAGAAATTGAAATATTCTGGGAAAAAATAACAGTATGTGTAAAGACAAGACAACCTGAATGAACATGATATAATAAAGGAATTTTAAGTACCATGAAGTGAAAGTGTCATTTACAGCATTTTAAGATTTTATTTACTTATATCAAAATAGGTCAGACTGAATTTAATATATATAACCATATGAAGATGCAAAAGGAGGAGTAGGCAATAATGGAATGCAGAGGAAGGAATAGCATGAACAGAAATTGAGAAAATATAGTAGCAATTAGTAGCAATATTTTCTGACCAATGGAATGAGGAACAGTGAGGAAAAGAGAATATCCTCCAGGGGAAGGGCATCTATAGGGTGATTCCCAGATTTCCAGTATGAATGGCTAGACATTTGATACAGAAAATAGAACAGAAGGTAATATAGTGGGGTACTGTATTCGTCCATTCTCATTCCGCTATAAAGATACTACCCGAGACTGGGTAATTTATAAAGATAAGAGGTTTAATTGACTCATAGTTCCTCATGGCTGGGGAATCCTCAGGAAATTTACAACCACGGTGGAGGTGAAGGGGAAGCAGGAAACTTCTTCACAAGGCTGCAGAAGAAAGAGAGAGAGAGAGAGCAAAGTTGTAACTGCCAAACACTTTTAAAATCATCAGCTCTCAAGAGAACTCACTCACTATCATGAGAACAGCATAGGGGAAACTGCCCCATGATCCAATTACCACCCGTCAGGCCCCTCCATTGACACATGGGGATTACAATTTGATATGAAATTTGGGTGAGGATACGGAATCAAACCATATCAGGTACTAAAAGGAATTTGAGTTGAACATTAATTTGCAGCCACAGATTTTGTGTGTGTGTGTGTGTGTGTATGTTTATATCTGTATGTTTGTGCTTATATATGTGTGTATCACATATAGACATGTTTCAGTCATATATATGACATCTAACTGAAAATTTCCTGACATAAGTGCTCAAGAGAACAACTTCGTGTCATTAGCATGTTTGTGATATTTGAAAATGATGATACAAATTTGAAGATTTATGGGAAGTGAAAGTATGGGGGTCTAGAAGACCATCTCTAAAGATGAAAACTGAAATGGCAAAAATATTATGAGAATTCCAGAAAAAAATACATCTGAAAAGAAAGAGAAGTGAAACTGAAGTTTAGTGAGCAAAAAGATTGGAGGAAAACTAAGCATTTTGTCTTAGAACCCCAGAGAAGCTAGTTTCAAACTGTAGGAAGTGCAGAATCATCTCATAAAAAGAAATATAAAATAAGTTAACATTTAACATGTTTTTCTCAGATTTATCCTCACTGCATTCATTAGTAATCTTGAGGAATATAGTGTTTATGGCAGGTCATTATCAGAAATGAAGACATAAAGTGTGAATAAAAAATTAGAAAGTGCATAGTGCAACTATAATCTACCTTTTTCCACTAATTTGGCTTCGAAATTAAAGAGAGGCAGGAATGCAGACATTTTAAATATACAGAGAAAGTTCTGTTTTCCAAAATGAAGATAACTAAATTTATTACCTAATGTCTACTGAAATGTTGACTGAGGATAAAAATGATATAAAACAACCTAGGCTGTTTTTTAATGCAATTTATAAATCAATCAAGTGTGTTGGTGAACTTAAAAAAAATACACAAAAGTTTATATTGGTAGGGTGAGGCCAGTTAATGAAAAGCCAATAAGAAATCAGACCTGACCAAATTTTTTCAGTCTTTGAAAAGTGTAAGGAAAGATGTCACTCATATCTTTCAAGAGAGAAGGGTATATTTTCTCTTTTGACAAATGTTCAAAAGAGATAACTATAATTTTCAAAATCTTATTCCATTATTTTAAATATCATTTCCCAATAATTTACATGTATTCAGTCTAATTGCATTAACAGAAAAATTAAATGTCAGCTCAACAGCTATATTATAATAGCTTTTGCTTTGTCCAATAGCCAGTTATAAATTACTTCAAATTTCCTTACCATGTGGAAGTTAGCCTCTATTTTGTTTTAGCAGACTATGACCAAAAAAAAAGGAAAAAGAATAATCTAATCATTGTCTCTTGGTTTCACATAGGAGACATCTTATGTATCAGAAGGTAAATTCTGTGCTTTAAATTCAATTTTTGTTTTCTTGAAAGGATGCAAATGTTCAAATTTTTTTAAATATAAACTAAAACACTCGTAAGTTAAAATTATTATGTGCTTTGTTATAACTTTATCAATAAGTAAATTTTTTATACATAAAAACTACTGATAATTCAATAGGAAACATATAATTAAGTAAAGTCTAAAAGCTTTTTAATATGAGGGATAAGGAGGATACTGGATACTTAAGACGTTTTAGTAACAGTTGTATAAATAGTTTCTCAAAAATAAAAGTCATATAGTTAGCATTTAGATTAATTTTTTTTCTGACTTGACTGGTTTAATTTTACCATGATTCCTACCACTGGTGTCCACAGTACCTTGAATATTACATGCTGAATAATTGGGGAATATTATATGTCAGAGAGATGATTTTTCAACAAAGAATACAGACATATCTGTAAGTTTTTCATATGTCATTGGTAGAACAATTTTGAAATAATGCATTTTGAAAAAAAAATCTGATGCCATTGTATACCTGGATATAACATGTGCTTACATTGATTCTCTGGCCATGAATGTTAAACATCTTTGTATAGGTCTTCACACACATTACTGGTGGTTTTTAAAATTTTAACTGTCATTACACCCACACCAACTCCTTGGAGGTTAAATTCATATTTTTCTTTAGTCAGTCTCAGTCTCATCCCTGCTTGGCATTGCTTGGTGTTTATATTTGTATATTGTAACCATAACCCAGATCCAACCTTAAAAGTTTCTGTTTTCATCTTTGCTCTGTGAAAATGCCTTTCTTGCCCCTTTTTCTCTTACGGCCCTGATTCTAACCCAGGAAATTAGATGGTTAAATATAAAACCACACCCTAATTTGTAATGTTGCACAAGGTAGTTTTATTTTTTGCATGTGATTTTTAACCTGTTGTTCTTTGTTTTCAGGAAAATTTGCATTAAAACTCTGCCCTTCATTCTAAAATGCCCATCTGTTCCTACTGTTTATTTCTAGACTTAAATAGTGAGTGACATCGTTATAATTTCTATGGCAACCAACTGCATTGACATTAAAAGATGATACAGCCTTCAGATAGTATAAAAACAGCAGAAGCTTGAGAACTGTTAAAAACAATGTCTTCTGTTCATGCAAATGTCTTTAATAAAAAAGGAAGGACTTGTTTTAACTCTTTGAAGACATACACAATCTGAGGCTCCAAAATACTTATAAGTGCAAGAAAATCTTTTATGTACTAAATGTTCTTAACTTTTTTTATTTTGATATTTTCCCAAATTCTATATGAGTATTCAATTTTTCTAATCTTGGAAGTAAAAATTATGAGGGTATAAAATGGTGTTTAAAAATGACATTTTATTGGTTCCATATGAACTTTAAAGTAGTTTTTTCCAATTCTGTGAAGAAAGTCATTGGTAGCTTGATGGGGATGGCGTTGAATCTATAAATTACCTTGGGCAGTATGGCCATTTTCATGATATTGATTCTTCCTACTTATGAGCATGGAATTTTCTTCCATTTGTTTGTATCCTCTTTTACTTCATTGAGCAGTGGTTTGTGGTTCTCCTTGAAGAGGTCCTTCACATCTCTTGTAAGTTGGATTCCTAGGTATTTTATTCACTTTGAAGCAATTGTGAATGGGATTTCACTCATGATTTGGCTCTCTGTTGGTCTGTTATTGGTGTATAAGAATGCTTGTGACCTTTGCACATTGATTTTGTATCCTGAGACTTTGCTGAAGTTGCTTATCAGCTTAAGGAGATTTTGGGCTGAGATGATGGGGTTTTCTAGATATACAATCATGTCATCTGCAAACAGGGACAATTTGACTTCTTCTTTGCCTAATTGAATACCTTTATTTCTTTCTCCTGCCTGATGCCAAGACAATTCTAAGCCAAAAGAACAAAGCTGGGAGCATCACGCTACCTGACTTCAAACTATACTACAAGGCTACAGTAACCCAAACAGCATGCTACTGGTACCAAAACAAAGATATAGACCAATGGAACAGAACAGAGCCCTCAGAAATAATACCACACATCTATAACCATGTGGTCTTTGACAAATCTGACAAAAACAAGAAATGGGGAAAGGATTCCCTATTTAATAAATGGTGCTGGGAAAACTGGCTAGCCATATGTAGAAAGCTGAAACTGGATCCCTTCCTTACACCTTATACAAAAATTAATTCAAGATGGATTAAAGACTTACATGTCAGACCTAAAACCATAAAAACCTTAGAAGAAAACCTAGGCAATACCATTCAGGACATAGGCATGGGCAAGGACATCATGTCTAAAACACCAAAAGCAATGAAAATTAAAGCCAAAATTGACAAATGGGATCTAATTAAACTAAAGAGCTTCTGCATGGCAAAAGAAACTACCATCAGAGAGAACAGGCAACCTACAGGATGGGTGAAAATTTTTGCAATCTACTCATCTGACAAAGGGCTAATATCCAGCATCTACAAAGAACTCAAACAAATTTACTAGAAAAAAAAAAAACCCATCAACAAGTGGGCGCAGGATATGAACAGACACTTCTCAAAAGAAGACATTTATGCAGCCAAAAGACACATGAAAAAATGCTCATCATCACTGGCCATCAGAGAAATGCAAATCAAAACCACAATGAGATACTATCTCACACCAGTTAGAATGGCAGTCATTAAAAAGTCAGGAAACAACAGGTGCTGGAGAGGATGTGGAGAAATAGGAACACTCTTACACTGTTGGTAGGACTGTAAACAACTTCAACCATTTTAGAAGACAGTGTGGCAATTCCTCAAGGATCTAGAAGTAGAAATAGCATTTGACCCAACCATCCTATTACTGGGTGTATACCAAAAGGATTATAAATCATGCTACTATAAAGACACATGCACACGTATGTTTGTTGCGACACTATTCACAATAGCAAAGACTTGGAACCAACCCAAATATCCATCAATGACAGACTGGATTAAGAAAATGTGGCACATATACACCATGGAATACTATGCAGCCATAAAAAATGATGAGTTCATGTCCTTTGTAGGGACATGGATGAAGCTGGAAACCATCATTCTCAACAAACTATCACAAGGACCAAAAACAAAACACTGCATGTTCTCACTCATAGGTGGGAATTGAACAATGAGAACACTTGGACACAGGAAGGGGAACATCACACATCAGGGCCTGTCATGGGATGGGGTGGGGGGGAGGGATAGCATTAGGAGATACACCTAATGTAAATGATGAGTTAATGGGTGCAGTACACCAACATGGCACATGTATACCTATGTAACAAACCTGCACATTGTGCACATGTACCCTAGAACTTAAAGTATAATAATAAAAAAAGAAATTTTATAATTGTAATATAGAAGTTCATTGATTTACTCCAATATCCTTTATGTAATAAATCTAAGATCTTATAGAAGTAGATCCTAATAATTGTGTCAGATATAAGATTGTGTTAGAAAGAAATGTCAGAAAATTTGCTGGGCATAGTGGCTCATGCCTGTAATCCCAGCACTTGGGGAGGCCATGGTGGGCACATCACGAGGTCAGGAGTTTGAGAACGTCCTGGCCAACATGGTGAAACTCCGTCTCTACTAAGTATGTGGTGGTGTGCACCTGTAGTCCCAGCTACTTTGGAGGCTGAGGAAGGAGAATCACTTGAACCTGGGAGGTGGTGGTTGCAGTGAGCCAAGATTGTGCCATTGCACTCCAGCCTGGATGACAGGGAGAGACTCGGTCTCAAAAAAAAAAAAAAAAAAAAAAAAAAGAAGTATCAGAAACTCAGTGGAACAAAAATAACATAAAACAGAGAAGAAATGGAGAAGAAGGTGATCTGACATATTCTCTGTCAGTTCTATGGTGAGCTTAGATTATAGTCAAGGGCATCATGTGTGTGTGTGAGTGTGCGTGCGTGTGGTGTGTAAGAGATAATGCATTATGCAAAAATGATTGAAAATGTAAATAAGAAATCTGGAATGTTTAAATGGAAGCTTTGATGCACTACACAGATCCCCTACCCAGGCACCTATTCCATAGCTACTGGGAGTGTTGGTAGATGACCACTCTCTAATGAGTAACTTTCCAGGAATTTCCTTAGGCAAAAAGAGTTGTCACATCTGATGTTAACTTGAACTCCACACCCAACTTGCATTCTGTGGCAGGTCAATGCAAGAATATAGAGACCTAGCTACCTTTGGGCATGCTGAAATAAAAAAGAGACTGTACTTCAAAGGAATTGTAGAACTAGCCAATATGTGCCAACAGGAATCCAGAGAATATACATGGTGACTGGGTTCTGAGGACGTGCGTCATGACGGAACAGAATAAAAAGTTATATAATGAGGATTTTATCAATATAAGCTTGCTTTCTTATGATACAGGTTTAACATTCTTATAATTACCCAAAGAACTTGTCTCTGCGCACTCCTCATGGTCCTTAGAAACTTGGAAAAAGTAATGCCTAACACTAAGTGAGAGAAATAGCCTGGTAACAAATGGAGAGAAAGAACAAAAGATTCAGAGAACTGAGTGAGTATGCTAAGTAATATCTGAATACTCGCAAACTTCCTATGCTCTCTAGATGCCGGATGGTGCTGTTTGCCTGAGGACATGTGTCTATCAAAGCAATATACACTGTGCTAAAGAGAGAGGTAGCAGGATCACAGAGAATGTTATCAGAGATTCAACACATTTTCTCAGTGACATGGAAGTTTGTGAAGGCCCTGCAGCAGATCTAAGACATTTAAATTATACTCATTCAACAACAGATACTGGAATGCCAGTGAGTCCTGGAGGAGAGAAAGTAACTCACTATGGCACAATAGATGAATATGCAGCCTGAGAAGCCTGCCATAGGCTGGGTTCTATCAAAACCACCACATCTGCCACCTAACAGCATTCCGTCTTATGACGGAAGTGGTATGCTCAGAATTGACAATAAGAATGTCTTGAATTCACAAATAAGCTGCACAAACAAGTAGCATAGAGCCTAGTGTTATTATCTACTCTTGTAGTCAGCCAACACATAGAGGGTGGCTGTGGCTTATGACCAGCTGACTGAGGAGGAAAAAGATTAACTTTAGTTAAGAGATGTTTTGGATCAGTGAGTACAAACTAAAACTGAGATTCTGCTGCACTATTGTCAATCTGTGTGTCACCCTGAAAGACAATGACAAGGGATAATTCTCCCAAGGGGCAGATCTTTGAATAGTGCTCCTTACCAACTCAGAGACAGAGCAGATACAAAGAGATCTGGAGAAAGAACGTAAGGGTAAACTTCACAAACTGTGAGGATTCTTGAATTGTATGTTAGTTATGCACTTCTAAACAACCAAAGAAAACAGAATGATTCTACCAGACAGTCGTTCCCATCAGTCTTCAGTGCTGGCATAATGGCTAACAGCTGCAGGAATGGAATAATCAAGGTAGCAGAGATGTAGGCTACACATGAAACCTACTGTTTGAGCCTCACTCACCGCTGGTTATCCAACTTGTCAGCAACAGAGACAAACCCTTATCTGTCAGAGGTTACTTCTTCCAAGGAACTCAATTAGCAACTTGGACCTCTTAAACCCTGGTATTTTAACTGGAATGTCTCATCTTTTAAGACTCTTGCATTGGGGATTAAGTTTAAACATTTGAATTTTGGGGGATGCATTAAGACAATAGCACCAGTGGATTTCACTGCCATGTAACTACTTTCTTTGTTATCAATTGAATCTCTTGGTCTGATGAGATGTTACATGAGATAACTTGTCTGTAAATGAAGCACTTCACAAACACTGTGATAGTGCTGCTGACCTATCCTATGATGGCCTGAGAGCAGGAAAAGCAACTCATGCCAGAAGCATAGGTGCATTAAAATTAAGATTAGGCCATGAGTGCTCCATCCTCATGGATGGGACTTTTGCTTTATAAAAGGGCTGAAGGGAACTAGGTAGGCCTCCTTTTTTCTTTCTGTTTCTTCTGCCATGAGAAGCCACAGCATTCACAGTGCCATCTTGGAAGCAGACTGTGTCCACACTAGATGTCAAACTTGCCAGCTCCTTAATCTAGGACTTACTACTCTCCAGAATTGTGTGAATAAATTTCTGTTCTTTATAAATTACCCAGTCTCAGTTATTTTGTTAGAGAAGCACAAACTAAGAGAATTGGCTATATCAAATATTTGCCATCCAGAAGCTGCTGGCTTAATAAAGCAGTATCATGGCTTCTGAAAATGAAAATGGGCTGCCATTATCCAGAATTTGTTTTCCATCGTAAGTCAGTTGTTATTATTGGATGCTGTGTCCAATAGGTCAAAAACTTGTGTTTAGGAACTCAGTGGTGATAGTAGGAGTGCCCCTGCCTACCAGCACACTTAGCTACCTGCGTAAGGATTTTGTACTTCCCACGTCAATGAGTTCACCAGAGGCTGTAACAATAATTCTAATAACATCAGGTTCTGGCTGCTTTTTGATCAGTGTAGGCTCCTTGTGCTAAAAAACCATGTAGCAAGAAAACACGTTATTCTCCTTTCTAGCATTATTGATCATAATTATCAACAGCATATTGGGCTGCTGTTAAAATTTGGAGATATGGAGGGAGATATGTGGCTCCTCAGATGAACATTTGGAGCATCTCTTGATATGCCTTGGTGCAAATTTTACAGTAAATGGACTATTGTGGTTGCTATGACCTGAATAGGGCATGGTATTTGGAGACACAGATAACTGAAAATGCTCTTGATCATGCCTCTACAGAGGTGCTAGCCTAGGTTAAGCAAAATCTTGAATGAGAAGTAGTTGAGAGAGTCCATAAATGACAGTTGAGGCCTCTGGTTCAGTGTCAGTGGTGAGGTAGAGAGGTAAAAGACACAGTTCATCCAAGTATACTTCTTGATAGTTTTTTTCCAGGGAAGATCAAGGAGAATTTTATAGGTCTGTTTGAAAATTTTGTTTTTAAAAGATAATGGATGTGTGTTGAGCGAGGGTTGGGCTGAGTGGAATCTTTAGTAGGTCACCCAGATTCACCCTTTAGGACTGAAGCATTCATTCCCCCACACTGACAGCTCACAGTTAACTCATTCTGCCAAAAATACTACCTCCATAGAGCTCGCAAGACATCCCCAGGGGCACTCTAATTCTAATGACTGGTTTATACCATGGTATAAAGAATGAGGTCACCTTTCTGCAGGCAGGATAACTCAAAAGGACCATCCTAGCTTCAGAGCTCTTCATCACATTGGCCAAGGCCTTTGTACAATTTCATTCCAGTTTAATTGCTTTCTCTGTGTAATCCTTCTTCCTTAACTCCCTTATAGAAGTTGATTTCAAGGACACTCCCTTATTGCATTGAATAAACCTCCTACATGAAAATCTAGGCAGCCCAATCTAGGAAAAATGTCTATAAAGTTAAAGTTATTAGAGGAGTATGTCTTGATGTAATGTGTTTTCTTTTACTGGAATCAAGTAAGCACAAATTTAGCTAACTCCAAGAGATGCATTATGGAAGGGGATTCTTATATTAAATGCAGGTTTTAATTACATGACCTCTAAATAATCTTCAAATTCTGAATTAACATTGCAGGTTGTGTGTGTGTGTGTGTGTGTGTGTGTATGTTTTAATTACATGGCCTCTAAATGATCTTCAATTCTGAATTAACATTGTAGGTTATATGTGTGTGCATGTGTGTGTGTGTGTGTGTGTGTGTGTATATATATATATATATATGCATAACATAAATTTATCTCTTTTTCCATATGTGTTAAAGTAAAAATGGCATCTTCCTACAGGCCAAGAGTAGTCCCTCTTTTTCCCAACATTAAGTTTAAATCTACATAAATAAAGTTATAGAGTGGTGAAGCTGGATTAAATCCATAAATATACAATTGAAGAAAGAGAAAATTAAAATTAAAAATAAATTTATATCTTAGCATCCTGAAAGGTAAAATTTTGAAAAATAATCACATGCATTTTTAGAATAATAACTGATTAGCATTTTAGATGGATATTTACACTTTCTTTTCCTCTTTTCTCATATTAGTTCTACTATCAGCACTTTTCTTTCCTAGAAGAGTCAGGCTTCTATAAATGTGGTTAACTGCATGACTAAGAAAATAAATTAAACTTTGAAGATGGTAATTTAAATTTCAGTTGACTTAATAAGGAAACTAATGAAAGGAAGTGAATCAGGACTTCAGAACCATGTTGCCTGTTTGCTGACTCTGCTTTACTTGTCCTTTTCAACTAGATTTTTTTTTCACATTGTGATAGACTTACGATTGAAGGAGACACAGTACATGCTTACTTATTGCAGTTCATTTTGCTTTCCTAGCATGTACAAAAATATTTGTTCTGTAAAACTCATTACCCTATAGTTAGAATCACTCAATACAAATAAAGCATATGTATTTCTGATTTTCTTAAATACATGTATTAAAATTTATTATATTGTGTTAAAACATAATTATATTCTTTCTTGTTATTCTTTTAATTTTCTTGCTTATTTTTAAACCATTTACCACAAATTAAATACACACATACATTATATATATGTATGTATCACATTCATATATGTAATTATGATAAAGTTCTGAAGGAAGCAAAAGGAAATCTCATGTTTTTCTCTTAAAATAACATTTTCTACCAATTTTAGAAAAAAAGATTTAATTGAGAGGATATCCATGCCAACATGTTTTTTGAACATATAACTGTTTTTTTTTTGTTCTTCATGGAATTTCACATAGTGAGAATTAATAAAGATATAAGAAGAAAATGCAGCAGTAGTAAAGGTAGTATTGATTAAATATTTGTATACTTCCATAGTTTTTTTCCTATGAAAAATAAATTTCATTTATATGGCAAAAGCAAAATATGAAAATCGACTGGTTTTGTTATGAACTCATATGTTTTCTTTATGGCTATACAAGTGAAGGCATAAAATTACTTTGCAATAATGCAAGGGGTGAAGATGGAAGAATAAAGAGAACCAGGAAACTATAATTGTTTCCCACCTAAATAACAATTGCACTGACAAAAGTTTTTTGTTGCAACTATTTTGGAATGCTGGAATTTATTGAAGACATGACACTTACATGAGAAGACTTGGATAAGTTGCAGTTACTTTGGGTCAAATGTAGATCCTAGTAGAGTAGCAGCTACCAATCCCCCACAACCAGTGCATGACCTGGCAATGCTTCCTGCATTCCAGGAGCAGTTTGCATACAGCTTACAGGAAGCAGCCCAGCCACTGCCATGGCAGGCAGCTTTTCCTGCATTCCAGGAGGAGTTTGCATACAAGAAACTTACTGGAAGCAGAGTTGGCAAAAAAACACCATTCATTCCAAAGAGTCGAGGAGATCTGTGTTCTGATGCTGATTGCTGCTTCTGATTATGGAGGTATCAAAAAAGAGGAAGGAAAAGATTACTTTTTACCCTCCCTGCTTTGTTGTGAGTTCCACCCTCTCTGGTCTATTTAATTTATATGAAATATAAAGATCTATTCACCTTTAGTCCCAGCCTTTATTACTCTTTTGTTTATTTTTTATTATTTTCTTCTGGGAGCCAGATATTAAAGACTGGGACATTCGAATGCAACTGTATATGGGGACAAAATTAGAAAGCGAATATGCACACCTAGGATATGGTGCAGGCTCAGAAGAAATCTAAAGAAGACCTTAACTTTATACCTCAGAGTGATTCATGGCATACAGACAGACTACAAACATCAAGAAAACAAAAACAGTAACAAAAACAACAAACCCTGGGGAAGAAGAATCAGATTCCAGCGTGACTGTATTGTTAGATTCAGATGTTCACTTTTCAGCAAAAACCATGATGTATACAAATATAAAATTATCTCCCTTTCAAGGGGAAAAACAATAAAACAACAGAAACTGTCCCTAAAAATGATCTGATAGCGGAACTACTAGACAAAAGCTTTAGCACAACTGTCTTGAAGTTGCTCAAAGACCTAAGGGATGGATGTAGATAAAGTAAAGAAAATGGTGTATAACCAAAATGGAAATTCCACTAAAGAGATAGAAAACTTAAGAAAAAAAAACAAAAATAAATTCTGGAGCTGAAAAATATAACAATTAAAATGAACGAAAAATACCAGAGGGATTCAAAAGTAGATCTGAGCATGTAGAAGAAAAAATCCATAAACTTGAAGATAAGACAATAGAAAATACTGAATATGAGATCAGAAAAAAGAAAAGACTAAGGAAAAGTGAAAAGTCTTAGACGTCTGTGAGACACTATCAAGGAAACCACTATATGCCTGTGGAAGTCCCAGGAAGAAAGAAAAAATACTTGAAGAAATGATGACTATAAACTTCCCAAATTTGATGAAATATGTGAGTATAAACATCCCAGAAGTTGAATAAACCAAATAAGAAGGCCTCAAAGATGAGACCTTCACTGATACTTCAGCTTTCAAAAGACAATACAATAAGAGAATCTTGAAAGCAGCAAGGGAGAAGTGACTTGCTACATACTAAACTTTCTCAGTAAGATTATCAGCAGAATTCTCATTAGTAACTTTGGAGGTGAGAGGGCAGTTGGTCATGATATTCAAATTGCTAAAAGAAAAAACAATGCTGTCAATCAAGAATCCTATGTCTGGCAGAACAATTCTTCAAAAGTGAGGGAGAAATGAAGATATTCCCAGATAAACAAAAGCTGAGAGACTTCGTTATCACTAGTCCTGGGCTGCAAGAAATGGTCAAGGAAGTCCTGCAAAATGAAATAAAATGACAATGGATGATAACTCAAAGCTATATGAAGGAATAAAGATCTCAACAAAAGTAAACATATTGGTCATTATAAAAACTTATATTATTGTTACAACCATTTGGAATTCCAGTCTTTTAAGTATTTTCTTCATGATTTAAGACACTACTGTGTTTTAAAAAATAACTATTAGTCTGAGTTAGTATTGTAATTTTGGCATGTAATGTCACTTATTGTTTTCTATGTAATTTAAGAGGCTAATGCATTTAAAGGTAGTGAAAGTTTATGTTTTTAAAAACACAATGTGTAAAGCTGTAATTTTGAGACATGAACAACTAAAAGGAGTGAAGACAGAGTTGTAAATGAACACTTTTTTATGTTATTAAAGTAAAAGTGGTATAGAGTGTTACTACTTTAGGATACTATATGTAATCTCCATAGTAGCCATAAGTAAAATCGCTATAGAATATACACAAAAAGAAATCAGAAAAAATTAAACATTTTACTCCTCTGCAAAAAAAAAAAAAAAAGAAAAAGAAAGCTAAACACACACACACACACACACACAAACAAAATAATGCTGGAAATGAGGGGACAAGAAAAAATCTATAAAGTGTATAGAAAACAAAAAGTGACGAAAGTGAGTCCCACCTTCCCAGTAATTGCTTTAAACTAATTAAACTCTCCAATCACAAGAGAGAGATTGGCAGAATAGATACAAAATTATGTTACAACTACCTGCCATTTATAGGAAACTCGCTATAGATCCGAAGATGCAAAGAAATTAAAAGTGAAAAGATGGAAAAAATAGTCTATGCAAATAGTAACCTAAGAGCACCGTGGCTACACTAGTATCACAAAAGTAGGCTTTAAATTTTAAAAGTTTACAAGAGACAAATAACATTATATGTTAATAAAATGTACAATACAGAAGGAAGCTATGGCAATTATAAACATTTTGTACCTAATAACAGACCATCAACAACTGACAGAATTGAGAGGAGAAATAGATAGTTCTACTATATTAGTTGGATGCTTCAATACTCCACTCTTGGTATTGAATCAAACAGAGAGAAGATAAGGAAGGATATAGAAGACTTAAACAACACAATAAACCAATTAGATCAAATAGACACATACAAAATGCGGCAGGCAAGGTTTCCATTAGCAACCAGAGCAGTCAGTTTCCACTGACCCTTTAGTATAATTTTGAGGAACGCATAAGTTAAACATTAAAGAACTGGAGAAATTGCTGCCTGACTACAAGGGCTGGACTGTGAAAACAAACCCATTAAGACCCCGCCTGGGTTTTCTCAGACCCTAAAATCTGATTGAATAATAAAAGCGTTCTTGCACATACATCTCATACAAGGGCCCACTTAAGATTAAGAAACTTTCCAAGACTCTAGAGAAAGCTTTCCAGACCCCAGGCCCTAGTTAAAGATGAGGTATAGATTGAATGAAACAATCCTGCGTGTACGTGCCTTCCCACATGTAGGCATAGAGCTTAAAATGTATATAAGCACTACAAGAGAACTTGTAACCTTGAGTTGGTTTGGTGAATTTTCCTAACCTTCTCCCTGTGACCAGTTGCAGAAATAAACTTTCTTCTTTGCCAGTCCATCGGCATCTTGTTACTGGACCACAAGACTAAGCAGCCAGATCACTTTCTTTCTGGGAACAAAAACACTCTTCCCAACAACAACAACAAAACTCACATTCTTCTCAAGTGCACATGGAATAGTTTACAGAATAGGTCATGTATTAGGTCACAGATTAAGTGTCAATAGATTTTAAAAGATAGGTATTATACAAAATATCTTCTCTAGGCACAATGGGATAAAGTTAGAGATCAAAAACCAAAGAAAAGATGAAAACAATTACAAATTTGTCAAAATTAAATATCACACTCTTCAAAAATCAGTGGATTTAAGAAGAAATTACAAAGGGAACTCAAAAATACTTAGAGATGAATAAAAATTAAAACCCCATGCACTAAATATATAGAACATGGTAAAAACAATGTTAAGGAGAAAATTTATGTCTATATACATTTATATTAAGAAATAAGATCTGAAATCAACAACATTAATTTAAAATGAGAAACTGAAAAAATAATAACAAATTAAGCCCAAAGCTAGCAGAAAGACAGAAATAATAAAAACTAGAGAAAGGTATAATAAATAGAGAACTTAATAAAAAAAAGGGAAAATTAATGAAACCAAAAGACTGTTCTCTGAAGAAAAAAAAAAAAAAATTTAGTTAGATGGACTAACAATAGAGAATACTCAAATTCCGAAAATCAGGAATGAAAGTGTAGACATTATTACCAACTCTATAGAAATGAAAAGGATTTTCAGTGTACTATGAATAATTGTATACCAAAAACTTGGTTAACCTAGATGAAATGGACAAATTTCTAGGAACACAAACCTATCAAGACTAAGTCAGGAATAAATAGAAAATTTACATAGATCTATATCTAGTGAGGAGATTGTGTATGTAATCAAAAATATCCCAATGAGGAAAACCCTGGATCTGATGCCTTCTCTAGTAAAGTTTACCAACTAGTTAAAAAAAGAACTAACATCAATTCTTCTCAAAGTTTTCCAAAAAATTTGAAGAGGCAAAAACACTTCCTAATTCATTTTGTAAAGCAAATATTACCTTGACACCAAAGTCAGACAAAGACACTACAAGAAAAGAAAACCACATACCAATATCCTTTATGAAAATAAATAAAAAATTATCAACAAAATACTAGCAAATCAAATTCAGCTGCATATTAAAAAGATGGTACACTATGGCCAAGTAGAGTTTATTATTGGATAAATATGCAAAGATGATTCAGCATTCACAGAATGAAGGGGAAAAAAAACACGTTTATCTCAAGTAATGCAGAAAAAGCATTTGTTAAAATTCAACATACTTTTATGATAAAAATGAACAAATTAGGAATAATAGGAAACTACTCAAATATAATAAAAGCTGTATATAAAAAATGTAGCAAACATAATGCTTAATGGTGAAAGACTGACGGCTTTTCTTCTAAAACGTGGAACAAGGAAAGGATATCTGCTTTTGTCACTTGTATTCAACATAGTATTGGAAGCTCTAGTCAAAGCAATTAGGCAAACAAACAAAAGAGAGATAAAAAGCATCCAAATGGGAAAGAAAGAAAAAAAATCCCTTTTGCAGATGATATAATCTTAGGTGTAGAATCCTAAATATTCAACATGAAAATTATTAGTACTAGTAAATGAATTTAGCAAGGTAGCAGAATACAAAGTCAATACACCAAAATCCATTACATTTCTACATTTTAACAATGAACAACCTGAAAAGAAAATGAAGAAAACAACTGTATTTACAAAAATAAAAATTAAAAACTTAGGAATTATCTTGACTAAGGAGATGGACTTGTACAGTGAAAACTACAAAACATTGTTGAAAGAAATTAAAGAGGACATAAATAAGTGAAAACGCATTTCATGATAATGGATTGGAAGACAATATTGTTAAAAAGTTGATACTATCCAATGTGAACTACAGATTCAGTGCAATCTTTATCAAATTCCTAATGATTTATTTTTCAGAAATAGAAGCACCCATTCTAAAATTGACATAAAGTTTCAGAGGGTCACGAAGAGCCAAAACAATCTTGAAATTGGAAAACAAAGCCGGAGAACCCTCACATCCTGATTTCAAAACTTAATACAAAGCTACAGTAGTCAAACATTGTGGCTGTGGCATAAAGTCAGACTTACAGACCAATGGAATAAAATAGAGAGCCCAGAAATAAACTATCACTTCTATTTTCAAAAGATTTTTGACAAGAGTATGAAGAGCATTCAATAGGTAAAGGACAATCTTTAACAATTGGTGCTGGAAAACTGGATTGACATGCAAAATAATAAGGCTGGACCCTTACCTAAAACCATACACAGAAATTCACTCAAAATGAATCACAGAGCTAAATGTAAGGCCGGACACTATAAAATTATTATAATAAAATATAAAGAAAAAGCCTTGCAACTTGGGATTTGGCAAAAATCTCCTGGATATGACACTAAATGCCCAGGTAACAACAGCAACAAAAACTAGACAAATTGGACTTCAAGAAAATTATTAAAAAATACATTAAAAGACACTATCAAGATAGTAAAAAGGAAATACACAGAATGGAAGAAAATATTTGAAAATAATATATTTGATAAGGGATTAATATCAAGAACACATAAACAACTCCTAAAATTTAACAACAAAACAGCCTTATTCAAAAATGGGCAAAGAACTTGAATAGACATTTTTTCAAAGAAGATATACAAATAGCCAGTTATCACATGACATAATGCTTAACATTGCTCATCATTTGAGAAATAAAATAAAAGCTAGCACGAGATACCACCTTACACCCATTAATGTATTGGTTATCAAAGAAAAAAACAAGTAACAATTGTGATATGCACAATAATTGGAACCCTTCTTTATTGTTGCTGGAAATGTAAATAATATAACTGCTATGAAAGGCAGTATGGCCATTCCTCAAATAATCAAAACTATAATTACCATATGATTAAACGTATAGACTAAAAAGAATAAAATCAAAGTCTTGAAGAGATATTTAAACGTTCACGTGCAGCATTGTTCACAACAGCTAAAACATGGAAGCAATTCAAGTGTCCTTTGAGGGATGAATAAATAAGCAAAATATGCTATATAAACACAATAGAATATTATTTAATTGTTAGAAGGAATTCAAGCATATACTACAACATGCAAGAAACTTGAGGACATTATGCTAAGTAAAATAAGCCAGTTACAAAAAGACAAATACTGTATGTTTCCAGTTAGATAGGGCACTTAGAATAGTCAAGATCATGGAGACCTAAAGTAGAATGTTGGTTGCCAGAGAAGCAGAGGAAGGGTATTGAGATATTTTTTAATGCATACAGGGTTCTAGTTTTGCAAGATGAAAAGAAATCTGAAGATGGATAGTGATGATGATATACATCTTTATGAATATATTTAATAATACTGTCAATATTTTTAAAATTTTTAAGATGGTAAATTTTATGTCACATATGTTTTACTGCAATAAAACAGTTGTGAAAACCATGTAATTACATGTATCATTTGAGGTTATGATATACAGAACACATGGGAGGAGAAAGCCTTGGTACTCTTTCCCTTGTTTTATTTAGAATGAGTAAATATTTTCACTTGCTTCCTACCAAACTAGTTTTCTTAGCTTGTTCCCTTATTTCCTCAGATGGAACTTTTCCCTTGCATTGTGATATGTTTTATCAAATGATTGAGAATCCCTATACTACAGTTTAAAAGAATTGGAAGCATCATCAAATTATATCTCTTGTGTTACAAATACTATTATCTGTTCACCAAATCTCATTACAAAGTTCTCCCTTATGAACAAAGATGACTCATTTTAAGCCCACTTACACTAAAGTGAAATTGTGTGACTATCTAGGGTTCATAATAAGTGAGTTAATGTGATATGTTTTCCTATCTTGGCTGAGTCAGAGAAAAGTCCCTACGTGGTTTTCTAGGATCTGTCTTCCTCTTATTGATGATGTAAAAGAACTCTTCATCATATTGAAACCCTGTGTTTGCAGCAGACACAAACACCAACTTGTAGTAGATATATATATATTGAAATGGTATCAACGATTATTATATTTAACTATTAAAATTAAAAAGTAGGTGGTTGCTTTACCCTAACTTAATTTATCTGGACCAGTAACATACGTGCACAAAAATATGTTTGATATGCAAAATTAATATTTGATTAAGATTGATATGGCAATAGCAAGAAACAAGTTTAGTAAAGTATTATTTTCATAATCATAACAGATTTTTATTTTTGTTCCCCAGTTTTGTTTCCATTTTTTTTCTTTCACCTTCATTCAACCCAACTTGATATTTGGATTCTTTGCTTTTGCAGAAAGATGTTGCAAGATATAGAGATATATGCTCTTTTTATGGGTTTATTTTGTATAGGCCATTATCTTTCAAGGAGGAAACTACTGGCCATAAATAAATGAGCAGGAAAGATAGGGTTTGGGAAATGTAGAACTTTCTTTTTTTATACTGAGTGAAGGGAGACATAGTCAAAATAAGGCAGTGATGTATTCTAGAAAGGAGCTTCTATTCCTAATTCCCAGGCAAAGCCACAAAGAAGCTGCAAGAAAAGCAAAATGGAAAAGTTATAGAGCAAGAATAGATAAATGGGTCCTGTAGATATTATCCTACCACAGCAGATTATAGGAAAAGCAGCATGATTCACAAGTCCCATGAATGGCCTTGAAATAGAAGTAAGACCCAACAAACACGAAAAGGCTTAGCGAATACAATAGAATGATGTCTCATGATGAACTGTTTAGATTACCAAGACTAAGTCCCATGCAAAATGCTGGTCATCTTTGGAATCACATGTAAGAATTAATTGCTGAAACTAGATAAGAACAATTACTAAGTTACAAGAGAGAGTAGTGGAAATTAGTAACTAATACTCGAAATACTCCTAGAGATCAAACAGACATAATGATTGTTCAATGAGAAAAATCTTCAAACTGACACACTGATTTTTAATTGTTACTATCCTGGAGTTCTATGGTTTCAAAATAGACATTATTACAATTTAAAAAGAATGTGCTGATTGTATACTAGAATTTTGAACTGAGATCTCATTCCTTTAAAAAATAACAAAGAAGGTGAAAACAAGAATAACAATATAGGCCTCTAAAACACTCACATTTTATTTGTAATTTACTTACAGCTAAAGGTTTAAAGGTGTCCAAAGTCCAAACTTGAAAATGTCCAGGTAAAAGTGTCCAGTTTTGTGAGCTACACAAGTCAAAAAATATGACCTATACTTACAAATCTATTACTCTGTATCTCAATTGATGGAAATCTCAACATTAAAAAATAATAATAATCACAGTCTATGCCAGAGATGAGTTAAGTAGCAAAAACCAAAGAGAAAATATGTGTGCCATATGCAACTTTGTGTGCCTTTGCAGCTACTCTACTCTCTCATTATGGTGTAAAAACAGCCTACGTAATTTTCTGAGATGAATAAATGAATGTGTCTAGTTTCCAATAAAATTGTATCTACAGAAATAGGCAGTGGGCTGAATTCAGCCCATAGGTCAGAGTTTCCCTACCCCAAATCTACATTACTATTAAATTCTGTTAAGTTAAAACTAAGTTCAAACCGTGGATATGAATATATTTTTAAACTTTGAGATGATATTTGTCTTATTTAAACAATTTGAAATATAATACACTTTACTTTCATGTGTTTATTCATAAGAGTGATTTGACTTTGTCTATTAACTCAAAGAATTCCAAATAATCTTCAAAGTTTAGATGAAATGATTTTATAATTGAGAATCTGGGATGAATGTTGAGTGCATGCGTTTTGAAAGGAAGTGGGGATTGACAGACTACCGCTATAAATAGAGAAAAAGTAACAAAAAAGGAAAATATGTCACATTTGGGTGTCTTTTGGAATATATTGAAACTTATGGCATGTTTTTGTCATTTTAACCATACAATGTGTACTTTTCCATTAATTGCAAGGCAGATATTTTATCTCTCTGAAATGCTGAATAGAGCCCACATTTCCATACATTTCACAACTAAGAATCTAGCATATGGAATGTATTTCTTTTGAGGAGTTAGCAGCATTCCTATTAGCTGTTGATGACCTGTCAATATCTAATATTATACATACTAAAGAGCTAGAGTAGTCACTGAGGAATTCTAGAAGGAGAAATATGTTACATCCCCAAAACATAATCAAATGAATTATTCCAAGATTTATAATTACTGTTAAGTTATATTGCCTTTTTGAATCACTTCTAAATTAGTAGCAGTATTTTTTGAAAATCAATTTATGATCCAAAGTATTTTCCATTGCACAATGTTACTATTTCTGACATGATTTATTATTTAAATCATTATTAAATATTATTTAATAAGGAATTACTTTTTGCCAGAAAATGTGTTCTTGAAAGTTGTAAGCTATTGGGGAATACTCTGAGATGTGTGATTATTTGAATAATGTTGAGTGATTGCTAGGGTAACACCTAGGGGGGTACACCTCCCTGTCTTAAATAATTTTACTTTGAGCATCTATAGAAAACTGCTTGAAGCAAGTCAAGTGAAATTTATTTTTCTAATTCAGACTTGCAAATAAAATGCAAATTTGAAAACAAAAGAAATGAAATACTCCACACTTTAAAATAAACTTTGAATTGTACCATTTCTGACTAGGCCTCCTCCTAATATTCACTTATTCTCTTTAGTATAAAGATTAATAATACTCTCTCTCTCTCTCTCTGTGTGTGTATATATATATATATAT
>NW_026652277.1:96684094-96825766 GCF_009828535.3 Hylobates moloch | reverse complement strand
TACATAGATGTATACATACATGTATACATCTATGTATATATGATATATCATATATGTATAGATGTGTATATATATCATATATTATATATACATATATATGGTATATATAATATATGAATACAATTATTCATATATATATTCATATATATATGAATACAATTATTCATATATATATTCATAATTGTATATGAATACAATTATTATTATTATGTACTTACCTACTAATTTCTTACTGTTTTGTGTACCAATGATGCATGTATAAAATCTATCAGAATAATTACAAGTTGTGTTAGACTTATATCTTTTATATCCAGAAGCTTTCATATTATAGCATTTAATTTTTTTAAATTGGCAAATTTCGTAATATTTTAATCTATTTTTACAACATAGAATGCTTTATATTATTTGATATATTGATTTAAGATACTCAGGCAAGTAGGAAATAGGCTTTATGTTCCATTATGTAGATGAAAGATTGGCTTTATTCAGCTGCACAGTCTTTTGGTTTAGAATTAGAAATGGCTGATATAAGGAAGGCTTTTGTGAATAATTGTTCATTGATACTGATTCAGTTATAGTTAGAAGCTTGCAATAAAGACAAAATAAATCTCATTATTATATTTTTTATAAAGGAAAAATTTGAATAGTAAAGATGAGAAAATTAGAGAAATTTTCTGGTATTTAGAAATATATTCTGCATAAAGATTTGATTAAATGGAAGTAAGGGGAATTAAATGAGTTTTTAAATGGGAATAACTTTGAAGACATTTAATAAAAACCTGTAAGTCTGATTCTAAGAGTCTGTATTTTCTACCAAGTCTTATAGATTATCCTGAAATACTAATGTATCGTGATATTGTATATTTTTGTATAGTTTGTTGTGGAACTATTGCTTTCTCCCTAGTGAATTAAATGGATATATAAGGGAATTAAGCAGTATTTCTCAGATTTCACAATAACAATGATTTTTTAAAAATATTATTGCTTGTGTGTTGGTTAATTTTACTAAATGTGGCTAACGCTGTCTTCAGTAGTAATAATTCAACATTACCTACAAATTCAATATAAATTTTGGTTGTGTGTTCTTGAGATTAAATTCTCAATATATGATCATTGTATTATTTAAGGAAGCTGAATAATAAATGCAAAAAGGACTATTAAAGAGGATTATTCAATATGCACAAATCTAGGTGTAAATATTGCTTTACTACCTCCTAGTGATATATAGAATACAGTTAACTCAGGACATTCGTTACTCTCACTCCAAACACATGGACAGTCCAGAGGAAACATAATAGAATATTTTAAATGCAGACTTTAGTTCTACAGCAACAAAGGGAACTTCCACAACCTAGAAATAAAGAAGAAAAAAATCCCATAATAGAACCCAAAAGCAAAGTCACAAATCTTTTGGGAATATTGATATAGGGTGATTTCCTTGGACAGAGTTTTGGCTAATAAATTAGTATTCTGAGTCCAAAATCTCGTTTCTACTTTGGAGTTAAAAAAACTACAAAACCAAAACCAAAACCAAAACAAAACAAAACACTTCAAGGAAGGGCAGGCTGTTTCATGTAACAGTCTAAAAGTAATTTCAGTCCTTGACCACGGAACAGATCAAATAAATGGCCCACTCATGCTGGGGAGTGTGTGGGGTAAAAAGTGCTGCTGGCAAGAAATTGGAACTCAAGCTATGTTAAATGCTGGCATGGGTCTATATGCACATTAACTGTGTTATCTAAGTAACCTATGATGGGAAGGCTGCACAAGTAGATAACTCAGAGGAGAAAGATAATCACATAGAAAGAAAGTCAGCTGAAGAAGATTTCACAGCATAAATTAGCAACTTTATGAAACATGAGATTCAACACACAAAGAACAGATACCATATTAACATGACAGATACTTTAAAGTATGTGTACTAATGTGTTCAAGAAGACAAATTATAAAATACAGTTGATACAGCAAAAGTGGTGCATTGTGGAAAAGCATATAGATTTGAAAAGGAACAAAGAGGAAAATAAATTTTAAAAAATAATTAAATATTAAACTTTGGTGTGATACACTGTATACAGAGCTGAAAAGGAAAAACCTGCCAAAAGTGGCACAAAAGCAAACTTGTAACCATTAGCAAGTTATTTAATATATTTTTAGATTTGATTATGATTTTTAGGCGTAAAATGTAAATTACATAGGTCCTGCCACTTATTAGGTGTACAATAATAATAATATTATTATGTGTTATTATTATCAAAATGTGTTGTAAAAGATAAAAGGATGGTAATGGAGAATAGAATGAGAAGATTCTGCATTGATTTATAATTAATTCCATTAAGGTATAATAAAAATGAGTGCCAGACTCTATTTGAAGTGATTATGGATAATTATTTTTCAGAATGGATGATATGAATTCTAAGATTGAAGAAGCACTAAAATAGAGACATTAAGTGATACTGCTGAATATCTAGATAAAGGGGGAAAAGGATGCTAAAAGGTACAAAGATGCTAAATTCAAAAGAAATGCAATTAGAGTTCACATCAGCATTAGAATGCCAAAGGACAGTGACATAGTTTAATTGTTAAAAGAAAATATGGCTAAATTATATTAAATTTCTCAATTGTGTTCTAAATTATATCTATTTTTTAGGATATATAGAAGTGTGTATTTGATGTTTAATCAGGTAGGTCCAATTCTCTGAGAAAAAAATTCAGACTTTGATTCGTTATTTTCTAATCTGTGTTTCATAATTCCATTATCTGAGGTGCCTACTGATCTGTCTCTTGTTTTTTGTTGCTGTGAATTCCTAATTTTTCTTCTCTCTTCACATGACTGCTTATCTTTTATCTTGAGCTGGACGTTGTATTTGAAAAATTATAAATAGAAAAAAAGAAACATTCTCCAAGATTTTATCATCTTTCACAGATGCTTTTCATTTTCTCCTGCCCAAGTGCTTAGTGGCGCAGCACTTCTGGATCATCTTGCTAGGGTCACTATATGTCCTGTTTGCCTGGGGTAAGCCTGATTTCTTCCACTTTTACTGGCATCCCATCTGGTTTAGCTTTTTTTTTTATGAATTTTTGTTTTTAACAGATAATTATGAACAATTGTGGAATTAAAAGAAGCTGGGGTGGACTGGGTAAACCTCTGTTTTTACTGATGCCCTAGAAGGATATGCAGGTTTTAAAAACAGAAGTTAAGTAGATTCTTTTAAGAGAACAGTTAAAATGAGAATGACATGTTCACATTTCTAAACTATTCAAGACACAGAAGGAAACTTAGGGACTATCTAGTAAAATGCTAAATAGATCTACACCTTGCAACAGCAGATCTAAGTTAGCTGCAAATCAAATAAATGTTAGATCTCATGAGTTGCTGAATTCTGAATTGCAGAAGTAAAATACACAGCATTAATAGGACTCAAGCAAAATGCAGGAATGCTGATAAGGAAGGGTTGGGTCTGTGATGATAGGAAGGGTATTTGATATTTAAACTTGAAATACGTGCAATAAATCAGAGGGAATGAAGATGAATTGCACCTCCCTGACAGCTGGACCAGTTGTTTGTCCCTTTCACATGGTTGATGCTTTCCTTGAACATTCCACCTGAGGATGTTAGCTAACAAGGTGACACCAGTTCAACTCAGGCCTCACCAGTGACTGGTTTTATTTTCTCATATTTGAAATTAGAGTCAGATTCCAGCACATTTAGGACAATTTTACTGTCTTACCTAAGGTTTATATGAACTCTCCATCTCTGTACCATGATTTAGGCTTAAGAGTTCTGACCGGACATGTTGCTGGCCCATTAGAGTGACAACTTGATGCCAACAGTTCCCAAAGTGCAGGAAGTAATAGAAATCTAGAAGCTCAAATAACAAACAATCTAGGTAGTTGGTGTGTGCCAAAGCATAGAACAAAAACCTCATACAAAATACAATGGCTTGGCTTGCTTCCTCAGTGAAATTTCGAAGGGCCTAGTGGTCTGTAGAGATATCTCTTGCACAATATTAAAACACACACACACACACACAACTGTATTTTACTTAGTGTCACCTTGTATGTGGATTATTATGATGTATTTAATTGATGTCATGAGGGGTTGCTGTTAGGGATCTGAAGATTCTCTAGGTATTGTGATGACGATTTGCGTTAAGACCTAGACAAACAATGCAGATTGGTATGCCTTATGGAGGCTGTAGGATGAGACAGAATAAAATCATAATAAAGGCTCTGTAGCATTTTGGGAAAGAAAAGCATGCATTCTTCAGCAAATAATTGTTCTTAGCTGTGTACTTAGTACATTTGCAAAGATACTGGTTAAAATTTATTATTAACAAAATTGGAAACATACTATCTATAATATAATAACAATTACATACACACATCACATGTAATCACAAAAGATGACAGTTGTGGATTTTCATGGAAAGATGTCATATAACAATATCATATATAGTATGATGTCAGTTTTACATAGTACCTGGCACATATTATTTGATAATATTTACTTATTGATGAGTAAAAACAGCAAAACCTTTATTGTATTAAAAAAAAACAAAAGACATTATTTTTTGAACATAAGATTCCCTTGCTATGACACCCTAGTTTTCTTTTCCAGAGAACAAGTTTTTGGTCTTCGTATGTATGTGTGTATGTGTGTGTGTGCGTGTGTGTGTGTGTGATTTTTTTAACATGAGAGCATATTTTCTCTCTTGTGTTCCTCACATCATATTTGCTCTTTCCACCCACTGCAATCTGGTTTTCACTTCTATATTCTACTAAAATATTCTAAGACATAAAATGATCTTTTAATGGCTATATGCAGGGATCTCTTAGCAGTCTCACTGTAACTGCTGCGTGTCCATTTCATTCTGGGCATCACCCTTTGCTCCTTTGTGCTGTTGCTCAGATAGAAACAAATGTTTGCTTTCTCGCCTCCATGACACTCGCTGCTCCATCATTTCTGTTTGCTCTTCATCCTCTGCCTGTTCTTTTAATATTGGTGACTTTCCCCATTTTTTAAACCTCTGTTTTTCTGCCTCCAGGGTTTTATCACTCCTATAGGTACCATTTTATACACTAGGTAATTCTGAAAATACGTTTCTACTGAGCTCTCTTTTGAAAGATTTCAGATTTAATTTATTCACTTCATTATTTTCTTCCCTCTTCTTAATCTTCCTCCTGCTTCTGGATTCCCAATGTTAGTTAATGACACCTTCCTCCCCTGACACACAAATCAGAAACAAAAGAGTAATCTCCCTCTCATCCTCTAATAACACACAAAGCATTTTGATTTCACTTCATTAACTTTTCTCACATTCATCTCATCCTCCCCATTCTCATTGCTTCTCCCTTACATTTTTGCGCCATCATTCTCTCTCTAGATTATTGCAGTGACCTCTTAACTGTAAGAGTTACCTTCTAATTTACTCCTTTTGAATTCATACCACAACTGCTAGTTGAGTAACATTGCAAATGCTACTCTTTGACTTTTGTTGACTTTAATCTGAGAACATTTCCTGTTAACAATTCTTTAAAAAAGGCTTAACTTTTTCTACAGAACTCACAAGCATCTGTGACTGTCTACATTTCCAGATTTAATTTCATAATGCTATTTTCCAAACTAGTTGTCTTCATTATAGAGAGTTATTTTTCACACATCTTGACTCTGTAATTTAACTTTTATGAATGAAAGACCATTGTAACTATTCTCCTCTTTCTTTATTTTTTTATTTTGTGACATTTTTTTCTATGACACAGAGAACTACCTTTACTATATTATATGTGTTTATTTTTGTTGCTGTTTGGGGTTCAGTATTTCCTCATGATATTTAAAAGGCATCTTAACTTCAGGAAATTCACAAGTAAAGCGTTCCTTAATCTCATGCAGAATAAATTTTTAGGCACCAGTTTTATCTATAATATCTAGTTTGTTTGATCTCCAGAAGGGGACATATACTTTCCGTCTCTTTGCCAGTTTCCTTTCATGAACTCAATCCTGGATTTCATTTTAAATTAGTACTTCCCTTACATCAGAAATTTTAGTCTCCTTTAAAGAGATGATTAGCACAGCCTATAAATGATAAAATAAAGTATTTTCCTCTTTGATTTGCAGATACACATACCTACACACACAGCCAACAGAAAAAATTTTTTGGCTTAGAATTTATTGTAAGCCTGGAAGGAGAAACTAATGTCCTATGTTATCCTCAGTGAATATATAAAACAAAACAAACTATAATATGCAGAAGACATGGATCATGTTAAAACATGCCATGAGGAATATGGTTTTCTTATTCTTCAAGGTTTCATTTTAGAACCCAAACACGGTAATTCTACTCCACTCTCTCTATGCATATAACCTGGAAGTAATTTTTAATACTAAATTTTATAGAAACGTAGTAAGATTTCTTTTTTGATGAAGTAAATTTATTTATATATTCTTTTAATACATTTTTTGACTAACATGTCATAACTACATACATTTATGGGGTACAATGTGAGGTATATATGTATATACACACACACACAATGTAGAATAATTAAATCAAGCTAATTAACATATCCATCACCTTGCTCATATATTATTTTAATGATGAAACATTCAAAGTTTCCTAAGTTATTTTGGAAAATGTAATATATTACTACTGAAAATAGACACGCTGTTGAGCGATAGAGCTAAAAATCTATTTCTCCTGTCTATATAAAGTGTTGTACCCTTTGATTATCTTTTCATTCCCTTCTTTCTTGCCTTCCCACTCATTCACATATCTCTTGATAGGCACTTAGGTTGTTTCCGTATCTTGGCTCATGTGAATAATGCTACAATGAACATGGAAGTGAAGATATCCCTCTGACATATATTGATTTCAGTTCCTTTGTGTATGCACTCAGAAGAGGGATTACTGGGTTGTATGGCAGTTCTATTTTTAGTTTCTTTAGTAACTTTCATGCCATTTTCTATAAGGACTGTAATAATTTACATTCCCACCACAATATATAAGAATTCCTCCTTCTTCACATCCTCTCATTTGTTGTCTTTCATCATTTTGAACACCAACAACAAAAAATCTTTATACAGGTGTGAGGTAATATGTCATTGTGATTTTTAATTTTCATTTTCCTGATAATTAGTGCTGCTGAGCATTTTTAAAATGCACCTATTGACCATTTGTATGTCTTCTTTTGAGAAATATCTGTTCAGCTCCTTTGCCTCAGCTTACAAAACGCTAAAGAGTTATTTGAGTTTCTTATATATTTGGGGTATTAACTGATGATCAGATGTATGGTTTGCAGATAGTTTCTGATATTCAATGAGTTGTCTCTGCACTTTGTTAACTGTTTCCTTTGCTGTGCAGAAACTTTTTAGTTTGAATTCATCTAATTTCTCTATTTTTTCTTTTGTTGACTGTGCATTCAAGTTTATATCCAAAAAAAAATCATTGTCCAGACCAATGTCACAGGGATTTTACCCTAGGTTTTTTCTAAAACTTTTACAATGTCAAAAGTTTTACAAAGTTTAGATTTATGTATAAGTCTTTAATCCATTTTGAGTTGATTTTTTAATATGGTATAAGGTAAGGGTCAAATTTCATTCTTCTTTATGTGGATAGCATTTTCCCATTACTATTTATTAAAGAGACTATTTTTTTGTCTCCTTTTTTGTTCTTGATACGTTGTTAAAAATCAGTTTTTTTGTTGTTTTTTTTTTTTCTGGGCTTTCTGTTCTATTTTATTGGTCACTGTGTCTGTTTTTATCCCAGTATTGTGCTGTTTTTGTTAAAATAGCTTTCTAATAAATTTTGAAGCCAAGTAGTATGATGCTTTCAGTTTTGTGGTTTTGTTCAAGATTATCTTGACTATTTGATATCTTTGTCATTCTACACAAATTTAAGAACTTTTTTCCATTTCTGTAAAAAAGGACTGGAATTTTGTTGGGGATTACATTGAATTTGTGGATTATTTTGGGCATTATAAACATTTTAATAATATTAGTTCTAACTATGTTTTTAATCTCATTACTTGTTATTGATCTGTTCAGGTTTTGGATTTCTTCCTCGTTCAATTTTGGTAGGTTGTTTATATCTAGAAATTTGCCTATTTCTTCTAGATTTTCCAATTTATTGGCATATAGTTGCCTATAGTAAGTAGCCCCTAATGATCCTTTGGATTCTGCAATATCTATTGTAATATTTCCTTTTTCATTTTTGATTTTATTTATTTGGATCTTCTCTCTTTTTTCCTTTGTTTATCTAGCTAAGGATTTGTCAATTTTGTTTAACATTTCAAAAAACTTCTTGTTTCATTGACTTTTTGTGTGTGTTGTTTTTTAATTTCAATTTTATGTATTTCTGCTCTCATCTTTATTATTATTTTTTCTTCTACTAATTCTCAGTTTGGTTTGCTCTTGCTTTTTTAGTTCTTTAAGATGCATTGTTAGAATGCTCTTTTGAAGTTTTTCCTATTTTTTTGATGTAGGCACTTATAACTGTAAATTGCTCTGAGTACTGCTTTTGCTGTATCCCACAGGCTTTGGTATGTTGTGCTTCAGTTACCATTTATTTCAAAAAGTTTTTCCATTTTCTTCTTAATTTCTTCTTTGACCCACTGGTCATTTGGGCGCATATTGTTTAATTTCAGTCTGTTGTTATAGTTTCCAAAATTTCTCTTGTTATTAATTTCTAGTTTTATTACATTGTGGTCAGAGAAGATAATATTAATATTATTTTATTTTTTGAATGTTTTAGGAACTTGTTTTGTCACCTAACATGCGGTCTACCTTGCAAATGATATATGTGCTAAGGAAGAGTATGTATTCTGCAGCTGTTGGATGAAATGTTCTGTAAATATCCATTAGATCTATTTGGTCTATAGTGCAGATTAAGTCTGATATTTCCTTGTTGATTTTTCTATCTAAAAGATGTGTCTAAGCCGGGCGCAGTGGCTCACGCTTGCAATCCCAGCACTTTGGGAGGCCGAGGCAGGCGGATCACGAGGTCAGGAGATCAAGACCACGGTGAAACCCCGTCTCTACTAAAAAATACAAAAAAAAATTAGCCGCGCGTGGTGGCGGGCGCCCGTAGTCCCAGCTACTCGGAGAGGCTGAGGCAGGAGAATGGCGTGAACCCGGGAGGCGGAGCTTGCAGTGAGCCGAGATTGCGCCACTGCACTCCAGCCTGGGCGACAGAGCGAGACTCCGTCTCAAAAAAAAAAAAAAAAAAAAAAAAAAGATGTGTCTAATTATGCATATGTGGTGTGGAGAACATGGGGTGTTGAAATATTCAGCTCGTACTGTATTGGGGCTTACCTCTCTCTTTAGATCTAATAATATTTGCTGTATATACATGGGTGGTCTAGTGTTGGGTGCACGTATATTTAAAATTTTTATATCCTTTTGCTGTATTAATCCCTTTTATCATTATATAGTGACCTTCTTTATCTCTTCTTATAGTTTTTGTCTTGAAATCTATTTTCTCTGATATAAGTATAGCGGCTTCTCTTTTTTGGTTTCTATTGACATGGAATATGTTTTTTCATCCCTTCATTTTCAGTCTATTTGTATCTTTACAGGTGAAGTGTTTCTTTTAGGCAACAGAACAATGGGTCCTGTTTTTCACCCACTTAGCCAGTCTATGTCTTTTGACTGGAAAGCTTAGTTCTTTTAAGTTCCACGTTATTATTGATAAGGACTTACTCCTGACAATTTGTTATTTGATTTCTGGTTGTTTTATGGTCTTCTTTCTTTCATTTCTGTCTTCCTCTAGTGAAGATAGTTTTCTCTGGTGATGCTATTAGTTTCTTGCTTTTTATTTTGTGTGTATACATTGTATGTGTTTTGGTTTCAGGTTACCAGGAGGTTTGCACATGCTGTATTATCATGCATTATTTTAACTTGGTAACAACGTAACACTGTTTGCGTAAACAAACTAGCCAAAAGAAAACTAATAAAAACTCTCCTTAACTTCATCACCCTGCTTTTTAAAATTTTTGTTTTTATTTATATCTTATTGTACTGACTGTTTTGAAAAGTTTTAGTTATTAGTTTATATTGGTTTATCATTTTGTCTTTCTACTGAGGATAGAGTAATTTACACACTACAGTCACAGTGTTATAACACTGTATTTTACTGTGTGATTACTATTACTAGTATGTTTTATACCTGCAAGTGTTTATTTATTGCTTACTAATGTCCTTTGCTTTCTGAATGAAAGCATTTCTTGTGCAACAGGTTTGCTATTGATGAAATCCACCAAATTTCGCTTGTCTAAGAAAGTCTTTATTTCTTTTTCATGTTTGAAGAATATTTTTGCCAAGTATGCTATTCTAGGGTAAAAGTTACTTTCCTTCAGCACTTTAAATATGTCATACCACTCTCTCTTGACCGGTAAGATTTCCACTAAAGAGTCTGCTGCCAGATTTATTGGAGATCCATCGTATGTTATTCATTTATTTTCTCTTGCTGCTTTTAGGATTCTGATTCTGTCTTTATCTTTGGCCTTTGGGAGTTTGATTATTAAATGCTTTGAGGTAGTCTTCTTTAGGTTAAATCTGATTGTGTTCTAAAACCTTCTATACGTTGGATATGATATCTTTCTCTAGGTTTGGGGAATTCTCTATTATCATCCCTTTGAATAAACTTTCTACCCCTGTCTTTTTCTCTATTTTCTCTTTAAGGCCAATAACTCTGAGATTTTCCCTTTTGCAGCTCATTTCTAGATCCTGTCGGCATGCTTCATTATTTTGTATACCTTTTTTCTTTAGTCTTCTCTTACCATGAATTGTCAAATAGCTTGTCCTTAAGCTCATTAATTATTTCTTCTGCTTGATCCATTCTGCTATTAAAGGACTCTGATGCATTCTTCAGTATGCCAGTTGCATTTCCAGCTCCAGAATTTCTACTTAATTCCTTTTAATTATTTCAATCTCTTTATTACATTTATCTGTTACAATTCTGAATTTCTTTACTGTTTTATCTTGAACTTTTTTGAGTTTCCTCAACACATCTATTTTAAATTTTCTGTCTGCAAGTTCATATATCTCCATGTCTCCAGGATTGGTCCTTGGTGCTGTGTTTAGTTCATTTGGTGAGGTCATGTTTTCCTGGATGTTGTTGATATTAGTAGATGCCCTTTGTTCTCTTGGCATTGAAGTGTTAGGTATTTATTGTAGTCTTCACTGTCTGGGCTTATTTGTAGTTGTCCTTTGGAAGGCTTTCCAGATATTTGATAGGACTTGGGTGTTGTGGTCTAAGCTATTTTTGCTTTGGGGACACCCCAAGCCCAATTATGCTATGGGTTTTGCAGATTTATACAGGTTCTGCCATGATGGCCTTGGCCAAGATCCAGGAGAATTTTTTGGATTACCATGCAGAGACTCCTGTTTTCTTCCATTATTTTCTCCCAAACATTCAGAGTCTCTCTCTCTGTTCTGAGTCACCTAAAGCTGGAGATGGAGTGACATAAGCACCCCTGTGGTTACTATCACTATGTATTTGCTGGGTCAAACCTGAAGCCTGCACAGCACTGGATCTCATCCAAGGCCTTCTATAACCTCTCCACGGCAACTGCCTATGTTCACTCAAGGCCATGAGGCTCTACAAGAAACAGGTGGCAAAGTCAGCCAAGCCTGTATCCTTCCCTTCAGCATGACGAGGTCCCTCAGGCCTGGGTGGTTTCAGAAGTGCCATCTGGGAGTCTGGGACTAGACTAAAAAAACCTAAGAAGTCTACCTGGTGTTCTATTATATTGTGGCTGAGCTGGCTGTCAGACCACAAAACACAGTCCTTATCACTCTTCCCTCCCCTTCCCAAAGGCAGAGAAATCTCACCCAATAGCCACTGTCACCCCTGACCACAAGGAATACTGTCACACTATCACAGATGTTTCCTTAAGGCCCAAGGTATTCTAAATCAGCTTGTGGTGAATGTAGCTTGTCCTGGGACTCAACCTTCAAGTCAGTGGGCTCCCCTCTGGCCCAGAGCAGATCCAGAAATGTTATCCAATAGTTAAGTCCTGGAATCAGGGACCTCAAGAGCCCAGTTGGTGCTCTATCCTCCTGTGGTGGCATTGGTACCTAAGGTGCAAGCCAAAGTCCCCTTTATTTTTCCCTTTGTTTTTCTGAATCAGGAGTTTTGCCCTGTGACCTCCACAGCTGGTAATATGTTGAGCCTCACCTGAAGCCAGCAAGTCTCAGCAGCTCTCTAAGGCCCTTGACTTAGTACCTGGTTATTGTTGCTGGTTATTCAGGGCCCAAGGGTTCCTCACTTTGCAGGCAATTAATGCTGACAGGACTAGGTTCTTTTATTCAAGCAGTGGGTTCCCTTTCTGGCCCTGGGTGTGTCTAGAAATTTCACCTGGGATCTAGGCCCTGGAATGGAGGCCTTACGACTCTGACCAGTTCCCTATCCTTCCATGGTTGAGCTGGTATCCAAGATGCAAGACAAAGTCCTCCTCAATCTTCCCTCTTCTCTCCTCAAGCAGAAGAAAGAAATCTCTTTTGGAGCTGTGAGCTGTGCAGCCTGGGGTTAGGGGAGGGGCGATGCCAACACTCTCTTGCCTGCTGCAACTAGTGTCTCACCAAGTCACATGTCCCACCAATCCGCTGTCTCTGGGCCTAGTTTAGCCCAAGGATCACAGATGTGAGTCATTGTGCCTGGCTAATTTTTTAAAATTATTTTTTAGTAGAGACAAGGTCTTATTATGTTGACCAACTTGGTCTTGAACTCCTAGGCTCAAGAAATCTTCCTGCCTCTGATTCCCAGCCTCCATGGGGTTACAGACATAAGCCACAGTGCTCAGCTTGTTTCTGTTTCTTCATCAAGCCTCTCATTTTGTTCATATATTGTTTTCCAAATTTTATTTAATTTTCTATCCATATTGTATTATAGTCTCATAAATATCTTTAAGATAATTATTCTGAATACTTTGTCAATCATATTACAGATTTCAATTTCTTTTGGGTTAATTACAGCAGCATTATTAGTTTCTTTTGGTGGTGTCATTTTTCTGATATTTCATAATTCTCGAGTCTTTATTTTGATGCCTAAGCATTTGAGGAGATGACAACTTACTTTGGTCTTTTCTGGTATTCTTTGGTGGTAGTACACCTTTATTAATTAGTCTAGCCTGGGATTCTATATGGGCTGACAGGCAGCAATACCAGAGAGGCAGATATTGGTATGAGGTTCTTAAGGTTTTCTGGGCCATTTCCTGTGCTATGAGGTAAAATAGTATTTCTGACTGTTCTCCCTGGTCTGGAAAGACCACTGATGACTCTGCTTTTTAGGTGGGGCTGCTGGAGGGGCTCTCCAATCATTTCTGACTGGGCAGAGTTGAAGGTTGTTTTCCCTGGCTGAGTGATACTGTTATTTGGAGTCTGTAGTTGGGCAGGGCCATGTGATGAACTCCAAGACTGAACAATGTCTCTGGGTTGCTGCTCAGCCCTGTTAGGTAGGTAGAATGGGAAGCTATGCTGCACAGATATTGTTAGTAATCATTGGCCTGCAGTTGTCTTCTCATGTAAGGAAGACTTAACGTTAGTGAGAGGTGAAGCCAGCTGGGCTTCTGGGTTGGGTGGAGACTTGGAGAACTTTTCTGTCTAGCTAGAGGATTATAAATGCACCAATCAGCACTCTGTGTCTAGCTAAAGGATTGTAAATGAACCAATCAGCACTCTGTAAAATGGACTAATCAGCACTCTGTAAAATGGACCAATCAGCAGGACATGGGCAGGGACAAATAAGGGAATAAAAGCTGGCCACCCCAGCCAGCAGTGGCAACCCACTTGGGTCCCCTTCCATGCTGTGGAAGCTTTGTTCTTTCACTCTTCATAATAAATTTTGCTGCTGCTCACTCTTTGGGTCCGCACTACCTTTATGAGCTATAACCTCACCGTGAGGGTCTGCCACTTCATTCCTGAAGTCAGTGAGACCACTAACCCACTGGGAGGAACAAACAACTCTGGATGTGCCACCTTTAAGAGCTGTGACACTCACTGCAAAGGTCTGTGGCTTCATTCATGAAGTCATCAAGACCACAAACCCACTGGAAGGAAGAAACTCTGGACACATCTGAACATCTGAAGGAACAAACACCGGACACACCATCTTTAAGAACTGTAACACTCACTGTGAGGGTCCGCGGCTTCTTTCATGAAGTCAGTGAGACCAAGAACCCACCAGAAGGAACCAATTCTGGACACATTAGTAGCAAAACATAGATGGATTACATCTCCACTGTTAAGATTTGGCAGGGCCAGATGTTCCTTGTACAAGTATTTTCTGACCTGTAGGTTAGAAGTTTGCCTCTCAAACTTAACTTGTTAAGTTAAAGACTTAATAAGAGAGCTGGGCAGTGTGGGGAAGCCAGCTAGGAATTCCAGCTTGGAAAATCAATGGATTCTATTTCCTGTAGTGTAATGCCTTGGCTAGTTCTGTGGTGTGGTCCGTTGGTCAGAATGCAGAGCAACCACCCGTACCATGCATTGATTGTTGTGAATTCCACACCCATTCTTTGTTTCTGACCAGAGATGATCTAGCCCTGATGGTACTCCTGATGTTTCTAGTGAGAGGAGACAGGAGTGAGATGCCTGTGAAGGATCCAGGAATGGTACAGAAGCTAAATGTTCACCTCCAACTCCCTTTTCTTACTATTTGATTACAACTTTTTTTGGTTCTGTGGTCGAAAGTGGTGTCTATGCCTCACTCCTGACTTCTGGAATTTTCAGGATGGTATTTTTTTTGCCTGTGGATTGTTGCTAGTTGGATTACTTTTGGGGATGGCTAGAGTGAAGCTGGAGAACTCTTATTCCACCATCAGGCTGATGACATCTCCCATAACAAGATTTCCTTAAGATAATTAAACACATGATAAAATACAATTATGTATCTTATTTAGTTATGTGAGTATATGAGGGTAAAAGACTTTGAGCACTGGCAGCTCAAAGTTGGAATGTTGAACTTGATACAACAAAAATTTCACAGAACATCAAAAATATTTGACACATTGAAAAATAAGATCAGTCTGACCTCATTTCTAAACATAAGCCAAATAAAAGGATATTGTGCCACCACAATAATAAACGAATATTCTCCTGTTTCTTGGCTCACTGAGGGTCTTCTCCTTATTGACAAATAACAGATAACGCATGTTAATTTCTTTCACTTTCAAGTTAAAAATAATTAGGCTAACCATCACATTGCATCTGCTTCCTGAAAGAACCCAGTACAGAAGACACCCTCACTCTCTTAAGCTCATCTCAAAATCACCCAGAACAACCTGAAACACTGTAGAAAGTTTTCACAAACTTTCTCCTATTGAAGTGTTCCAAGATTGCCCATGGAGTGTGATTTTCTTGATAAATAATTTATCCTTTATTTTGTTAGAATACGGATAAGTTCCTGGTGGTTTTTTTTTTTTTTTTTTTTTTTTTTTTACTGTACCTTATCACTTATATATATTAAAAAGTGAGATCTGACATAACCGTCCAGATGTGTCTTAAAAAATAATCTTGTGATAAATTTTAACTGCTTATATCTGTAGCAAACCTGACAGCCAATTAGAATCACATGGGAATTATAATTTTAATTTGTACTTGATTATTGTCACTTTATGACATTTTTAGGTGATGTTAACATAAGAAAAAGGGTTGGGAAACTCTGGTCTAAGAGAATGGTTCTAGTTTCATTTTCAGAATTGGCATTCCAGTTCTCTGTATTCCATGCAACTTATGCTGAAATTCAAGGTTCTCGCTGTTACATCCCTTCGCTGAAGACAGACAGGTTTCTGCCTGTGCTATTGCTGAAAATCTTTTAAGGGCATCTTTACACAGTGACTCTCTATCAGATGGTTTCTATGGAGGCCTTAGCTTCCCTTCAGTGTTTTTGCTTTTGTTTTTGAAACTCTGAAGGCTAACTTTAACGAATCGAAAAACTGACTCTTCATCTTAGCCAATCTGTCTTCACTGCTGGCTGCATTATGTCTGATCCCGTGAGCATCCTCTGTGTTCTCTAGGCATAGGAGGATAAATTCTACCCCAATTTGTGTGACAAATAATTTCCTGAAAATATTTCTCCTTTAGCTTGGGCCCATTTAGCTTTCCTATGTTCACCATTTAAACATCTCCCAGTCCCAGCAACTCAAAAGCGTTGCTGTTTAATGAGCAGGTTCTTGATGAATTTTATTCTGTGGATGTTCTTCAGTTTACCACTACTGGATTTATTACAGCAGCTTGAAGACTTTTGGCTTTATAAATCAGTATAATCGTCCGGGTGTGATGGCTCACGCCTGCAATCCCAGCACTTTGGAAGGCCGAGGCGGGCAGATAACGAGGTCAGGAGATCAAGACCATCCTGGCCAACATGGTGAAACACCGTCCCTACTAAAATACAAAAAATTAGCCGGGCACGGTGGTGCGTGCCCGTAGTCCCAGATACTTGTGAAGCTGAGGAAGGGGCATCACTTGAACCCGGAAGGTGGAGTTTTCAGTGAGCCGAGATCGCACCACTTGCACTCTGGCCACAGAGCAAGATTCTGAAAAAAAAAAAAAAAAAAAAATCATAATCTTAGAGGAAAAAAAAACACAAAGAGAACTTAAAACTTTTGTCCACTTAAGATGTAACTATTTCATTAAAAATATACACTTCTGTCTTTTGTTCAATAGAATATATTTCAGAGTTCCCAAAAAGAAATTTTAACATTAAATACATACTCTAATGTTTTGTTTTTCTCTTTTTTGACTACATCCCAAACTATAAATTTTTTACTACAAACTAATATTTATAAGAGTGGGGAAATTTCATACATTTCACACTAAAACAATCTGAAATTTCAAAAATTGATCATATGTATAGAAAACTGACTTGTGAGCTGAACTTTTGATTATTCAGTGAATTGCATCAGCATGTTAATGTGCTCACAGGTAAGAAGTATAAGTCATATTTATATATTAAATAAGCTTATTTTAAAACTGTTTTATAAGGTAACATTAAATCAATTATGCTGTAAAATTTAAAATTGAGTGTATTTTACTTTTATAAATTAATCCATTTCTTCCCTCTGCTATCATTTGATAGCAGAGTCCTCAGATGCTTCAAATAGAAGTCAGTAAAATCCAATAATAATATGATCTTCTTAAACAACTGACATAATCAAAGTAAATCTTTTGGAAGTTCGTTTGTTCAAAGTGAAACATCCAACATTGTTCTAAATTTTATTGTAAATCAGGTTTAAAACGTCGACATTGAGAAAAAATATCACTCACTTTTGCAGAGAAAATGCAAATAAAAATTATGTAGGAACACTAAAATTATCTCTATAAAAGCAAACAATTAAAATATAAAAATTTAATTTTAAATGGAATATGAAGTTTAATTTTGAAATTTAACATTTGCTCTTCTGAAATATTTCAATCGGTAAAAATATTTCTTTTCTATACATATTCTTATTTTATGGGTTAAATAAATATTCAACAATGGTGGGCTAAAGTTGAAATCACCTATAAGTTTGCAAATCAAATTTGCAAAACAATAACTATAAAGAAATAGTTACTGTAAATTTTGACTTGTAAAAGTGTTTGATAAAGAAAGGTATTCTAAATAGGGGCAAAAAGATAGTAATATGTAAAATATTTTTGCCGAACTATTTACAGTCCAAATTAAAAATAAATACCGACTTGAGAATAACTTCCATGTAGCAGAATTTGTTCTGAGTTTACTATGAATTGACAACTTAAGAGTTAGTAGTTTCTCAATGTAAAATCATATGAAAGTTAGAAGAAATGTAAACAAAGATAAAAATTGAAGTTTAACTTCATCTTAACCACAATAGGCAATTTTGAAAAAAAAAAAAAGCTGGTAATTTTGGAAAAATTAAAATGCTTAAGACAATATTAAAAAAAATTCAAGATACTACTAAAATTAGTAGAGCCATATTTGACTGAGTATTAAATTAAGTAAATGAATATTAAGAATAATTTTATGCTATTTTAAGTATTTAACAGATACTCAGTGTATTTAATTTTCTTTTAATATGCATACATATGGTATTTTTTCATATATACTTTTATGTTTTGAAAACAATTTTTGAAGGATATATGCTACAGGTATGCTATAAGTAATGTACAACAAATTTGTTGGTTGACAACATGTTTTTAAAATGTTACATAAATTTGATTATTTGTATTGTCTCCTTACACTGTCAAATTTGTCATTCTATAGACATAAGTTACATAATCACCAGTTTTAGGATTTGACATTTTCTTGGAAAACTGGAAGCTACCCTTGTTTCACAGTTTTGAAGACTGGCTTACTTCAAGTTCACTGATATCCTTCAAAGTAGCTTACTTTAACAACAGACTAGAATACACATTTTTTCATCTGCCCTTGGAGGGGTCATCTTGCTTTATTTTATAGTTTCTTAGATTTTAACTAACTTGGATCCTCTCTATATTTTTAGCTGCTCGATACTTTTTAAAATATGCATTATAAATTTTGTTTAGACATATTTTGAAAATTTTCTTCCGTGGAATCTTTAATTTGTAGTTCTTGTCTGCCCTTATGAGATACTTTGGCATTGAAGTGGAAATTAAACCTATGAAAAATTCCATATACACTATTACAACTCTTTTCTCTCTTTTGAATAATAGTGTGGTATAATTTACACCAGGACCAAGGTCTTCTGACATTTTAGCTTCCAGTCATTACCTTTGGACACTGCCACTCTTATTTTTAATTGGACATTTCTTAGAAGAACATAGCAATCAGATGTTCTCATTTACTTTTTATTCTACATAAATTCATACATATGAATGCATTTTCTTGTAGGTTGTAGAATGACACTTTTAAAATCAAAGTATACAAGTTGTGTAAGGAAATACTTCTATTTATAAGTGTCCTACAAGTTAACCAAATTAAACTGACATCATTTTGTGACAAAATAATTGAAACAAAATCTGGACTATGTGGCCCCTTAGAACCTTGCGAAATGACTACTTTATCAAAATAATAAATATATAATTTACAATTTTTTATTAATTTCAAGTATGCTGCTCTTCTTACACATTCAGATGTGTTTTAATGAAGTAATTAATCTACAGTGACAAAGCCCTTTCCACAACAGTTAAGTGCTAAGCATTAGTTAAAAGCACCTTTATTTATTTTTTCTTTTTCAAGAGCCTAATTTAGCATTTACCAAACAAAAGTTGAGCAGGATATAATAAGCTTTTCCTCAATTTCTGTGGTCAGAAAAGCACATGTGAAACATTAATTGCTTCATGGACTTAAATAGATTGGTTTATCATAGAATGTTTTAAACCCTTCAGTATGACCACATGCAGTATTAATCTCCAAAGAAGTATATGATAATTACCCAAATCTATTTACCCACAATCGATTTCTTTTTCACTTCTCTGGAATAAGAATTGCATATCTTTGCCTCTTCTTAGAATATAGGACATGCAATAAATAATTATGATATTTGGAAAGAAGTTAGAATTTGACCTTATTACAAAGAGAAATAGGTCAATTGAAACAAACCAAGGGACAGTACAGATGTGTAAATTATCATAGAAGGGCTATAAATATTCAATTATCTTAAAGGATTAAGTTAAAAAATTAACATTTGAAAATTTAGGAGCAAAATTTAGCAAAACATAGGTGAATAAAATTTATGTAAAACTTGAATTTGAAGAGATTGTGGCAGAAATTATTCAAATTGAAAGCCAAACAAAGAGTATCAAAACATAGATTCTCTAGGGACTGTAGACATATCACATGTTTAACTGAAGTCTTAGAGATAAACAAATGAATGCTATTGGACAACAAATTCATATATATAAAAAACACTTTTCTACAATTGTTGAAATATAAAACAACAGAACAAAAAAATTTAGACAAACCTAGTTCTAGATCCTTGACGAATTGCCACACTTTCACAATGGTTGAACTAACTTACACTCCCCCCAACAGTGTAAGAGAATTCCTATTTCTCCACATCCTCTCCAGCATTTACTGTTTCCTGACTTTTTAATGATCATTGTTCTAACTGGTGTGAGATGGTATCCATCAATGATAGACTGGATAAAGAAAATGTGGCACACATACACCATAGAATACTATGCAGCCATAAAAAAGGATGAGTTCGGCCGGGCACGGTGGCTCACACTTGTAATCCCAGCACTTTGGGAGGCCGAGGCGGGCCGATCACGAGGTCAGGAGATCGAGACCACGGTGAAACCCCGTCTCTACTAAAAAATACAAAAATCTAGCTGGGCGTGGTGGCAGGCGCCTGTAGTCCCAGATACTCTGAGAGGCTGAGGCAGGAGAATGGCGTGAACCCGGGAGGCGGAGCTTGCAGCGAGCCGAGATCGCGCCACTGCACTCCAGCCTAGGGGACAGAGCGAGACTCCGTCTCAAAAAAAAAAGAAAAAAATTGAAGTTTTTTTTCTCTAAGTTCTGGAACAAGAACATTTGCTTTCACTACTTTTATTCAATGTAATACTGCAATTCTCCCAGAGCAATTAGACAAGAGAAATAAATGAAGGGCATTTAAATTGGAAAGGAAGAAGTCAAATTTTTCTTGTTAAGTAATTTTATTGACATTAACTCCATCTTACAAAGAATAAGCATTTGCATTTTAAATATGCATATATGAGTACACTTGATTTGCTAAAACAAATACCAAAGCCAGACAATGACAGGAAAAAAAAGAAAATGACAGAGCCACATACGTCATGAATATAGATGCAAAATTTCCCAACACAATTTTAGCAACCCTAATTCAACAGCACAATAAAAGCATTATATACCATGATCAAAGGGAATTTATCCCTGTGATGAAAGGATAGTTCAACATATACAAATCAATTAATGCAATATACCTCCTTAAATAGAGTGAAGGATGAAAATCACATGATCTTCTCAGTAGATGCAGAAAACATGTTTGACGAAATCCAACACTCCTACCTGATAAAAATGTGTATCCAATTACTTATAGAAGGAATACACTTCAACATAATAAAGACCATATATAACAAGTCCATGGGTAACATTATAGACTATGGTGAAAAACTGAAAGCTTTTCTTCTAAAATAATGAACAAGACAAGAATATCTTCATTTGCCACTTCTATTAAGTATATTACTGAAAACCCTAGGTTGAGAAACTAGGCAAGAAAAACAAGTAAAATGTATTCAAATTGAAAAGAAAGTAAAATTATCTCTTTTGGCAAATGACATGATTTTCTCTGTAGAAAACACTAAAGGCTACACACAAAAAACTGCTAGAACAAATAAACAATTTCAGTGAAATTTCAGGATACAAAACCAACATACAAATAAATCAACTGCATTTCTATATGCTAACAAAAAACCAGCCAAAAAAATTAGAAAAACAAATCCATTCCCAAATTAGACAAAGACATTATAGAAAAAAATGCTGTAGTCCAATATCTCTCATGAACATGTTGCAAAAAATCTTCAATAAAATATTAGTAAATTAAATTTAGTAATATATAAAAAGAATTAAAAACCACAACCAAGTTGGATTTATCCTAAATATATAAGAATGGTTCAACATTTGAAAATCAGTAAATGCAATTCATCATATCAACAGGCTAAAGAAAACACAATCATGTGGAAATATAAATAGATGCAGAGAAACATTTCACAAAATCCAACCCTTATTCATGATAAAAATTCTCAGTCTACAAGAAATAGAATGAAACTTCCTTAAATTGATAAAGAATATCATTTAAAAACCTACAGTTAATATCGTACTGAGTGGTGAGAAAAATAAAAGCTTTCCCACTAATATCTGGAACAAAACAAGAATGTCCCCTCTCACCATACCAGAAATCCAAGCTTACGAAGTGAGACGAGAAAAGGAAATACAACATATACAGATTGGCAACAAAAAATTGCACTGTCTGTACCCACATATGACATGATCATCTATGTAGAAAATAAAAAAGAATCAACAAAAACCTCCTTGGTCATATAAAAAATTATTCCATGGTTGTAAGTTATAAGATTAATACACAAAAGTCAATTATATTTCCATATACCAGCCATGAACAGGTATAATTTAAAATTAAAAACACAGTATCTTTACATTAGCACCCAAATTAATGAAATGCAGAGGTATAAATCTAAAAAAAAATGTATGCTATATGTTGTGAAAACCACAAATTCCAATGAAAGAAATAAAAGAACTAATAAATGAAGACAAAGCTTTGTTTATGGATAGGAAGATACACAATTTTGAAGATGTCAGTTCTTCCCAACTTGAACTATAGGCTCAATGTAATCCCAATCAAAATCCCAGCTAGTTATTCTGTGGATATCAACCAAATGATTATATCGTTTATTTGAAGAGGCAAAAAAGCCAGAATAGCCAACACAATGTTAAAAAACAACAAAGTTGAAGGACTACCACTTTCTGACCATAGAATAATTATAAAGCTACAATTATTGAAGGCAGTGAGGCATTGACTAAATAATACACAAACAAACTAAGGAGACAGAATAGAGAGCTCAGAAAAGCATCTACATAAATATAGTCAAATGATCTTTGAAAAAGAAATAAAGTCAATAAGACAATGGAATGGAGAAAAGACAGATTTTTTTTAACAAATGATGCTGAAATAACTGGACATCCACAGGTAAAAAAGTGAATCTAGACACAGAATTTATGACCTTGCAAAATGAACTCAAAATGGATCACAAAACTAAATGTAAAAGGCAAAAATATAAACCTCTGAAAGATAATAATGGAGAAAATCTAGATGACCTTGAGTTTGATAATGACTTTTTAGATACTACATCAATTGTATAATCTATGAAAGAAATAACTGATAAACTGAGATTTATTAACACTTAATTATTTTTCTCTGTGAAAATGACTGTCAAGGGAAAACCACAGATGAGGAGAAAATATTTCCCAAAAAAGTATCTTAAAAAGTACTGTTATCCTAAACAATGAACCTACTGACTCAATAGTAAGAAATTGAACCCAGTAACTCAATAGTAAGAAATTGAATAACTGAATAAAAAAGAAAATCCAAAGACTTTAATCGACAGTTCACCAAAGGAGATATATAGGTGGCAAATAAACATCTGAAAAGATGCTATATACCACATGTCATCAGGGAAATGGAAAATAAAACAACAATGAGAATCCATTACACACTTACTAACATAACTAAAATCCAGGACACTGACAACCCTAAATGTTGACATACATGGGGAGTAACAGGAGCTCTTATCCCTTCCTGGGGAAAATCACAAAATAGTACAGCCACCTGGGAAGACAGATTTTTTTTTTTTTTAACAGAAGTAAACATGCTCACTATATTGTTTCAACAACCAAGCCCCTAGGTGTATATTCAAATATGTGAAAACATGTCCACAAAAACACCTGCAAAAAGGTTATTATAACAGCTTTATCCATAAAGTCCCAAACTTGGAAGTGACCGAGATGTCCCTTAGTGAATTAAAGGATAAACTGTAGTGTCTTCAGAAAATGGAATATTATTTACTGCTAATAATAAATGAAGTATTTAGCCAAGAAAAGACATGGGGGAAAATAAAAGGCACTAGAAAAAAATGTATTATTGGTATATAGTTGGTTTGTTGGTCGAGTATTAGTAATGCCTTAAAAAGAACTATTCAGCTGGGCGGTGGCTCACGCTTGTAATACCAGCACTTTGGGAGGCTGAGGCCAGCACATCACGAGGTCAGGAGTTCAAGACCAGCCTGGACAACATGGTGAAACCCCGTCTCTACTGAAAATACAAAAAAATTAGCTGGGCGTGGTGGTGAGCACCTGTAAACCCAAATACTTGGGAAGCTGAGGCAGGAGAATCGCTTGATTCCGGGAGATGGAGGTTGCAGTGAGGCAAGATCCTGCCACTGCACTCCAGCCCAGGCAACAGTGAGAGACTTCGTCTCAAAAAAAAAACTTATTTATTTTTATTTTGTGTTATCTAATCCTTTATATATTTGTAAGATAGTTAACTAGTCTGTGAATTGGAACACAATATTTGTCTTACTTTGATTTATTCATGTATTAAAATAATGAACTTTAATGCAAAAACCTCCCTATATTAAAAATAATTAAGATAAATTATCACTTAAGAATTGCGAATAAGGGTTATACACATTTTATTTGGAGTTCTTCAGAATTTTAGCTTTTTCTGTCTTGGTCAAACCATTCCTATAGAAGTAAAGGAGACTTGTCCTTTACAAGGACACATAATTGCAATCTTTATTTGCTCCTTTTCAGTGGCTCTTCTCATTATACTTTGCTGTGATTTACAGCCTCCTTAGAGCATGTCATACAGTAACGGCCACCTTATTCATGAGAATGATGTGATGCAATACTAGGCAGCCACTAGGCTTGAAGAAAAGGCAACTTTACAGTATTTTTTTTTTTTTTTAATTATACTTTAGGTTTTAGGGTACATGTGCACAATGTGCAGGTTTGTTACATATGTATCCATGTGCCATGTTGATTTCCTGCACCCATTAGCTCGTCATTTAGCATTAGGTATATCTCCTAATGCTGTCCCTCCCCCCTCCCCCCACCCCACAACAGTACCCGGAATGTGATGTTCCCCTTCCTGTGTCCATGAGTTCTCATTGTTCAATTCCCACCTATGAGTGAGAACATGCGGTGTTTGGTTTTTTGTCCTTGCGATAGTTTACTGAGAATGATGTTTTCCAGTTTCATCCATGTCCCTACAAAGGACACGAACTCATCATTTTTTATGGCTGCATAGTATTCCATGGTGTATATGTGCCACATTTTCTTAATCCAGTCTATTGTTGTTGGACATTTGGGTTGGTTCCAAGTCTTTGCTATTGTGAATAGTGCCGCAATAAACATACGTGTGCATGTGTCTTTATAGCAGCATGATTTATAGTCCTGTGGGTATATACCCAGTAATGGGATGGCTGGGTCAAATGGTATTTCTAGTTCGAGATCCCTGAGGAATCGCCACACTGACTTGATCTTTGACAAACCTGACAAAAACAAGAAATGGGGAAAGGATTCCCTATTTAATAAATGGTGCTGGGAAAACTGGCTAGCCATATGTAGAAAGCTGAAACTGGATCCCTTCCTTACACCTTATACAAAAATTAATTCAAGATGGATTAAAGACTTAAATGTTAGACCTAAAACCATTAAAACCCTACAAGAAAACCTAGGCAATACCATTCAGGCCATAGGCGTGGGCAAGGACTTCATGTCTAAAACACCAAAAGCAATGGCAACAAAAGCCAAAATTGACAAATGGGATCTAATTAAACTAAAGAGCTTCTGCACAGCAAAAGAAACTACAGTATTTTCTTAACTAAAAGTGTGAAAATTGTCAAAGCCAACCAATTTCTCTTCTATTTTTATACATAAAATAGTTCTAAAACCAGATTCTGAAAATCATTGATATACCTTATGAGAAAGTTCTTACCTTCTTTTGTAAATCGTTAACACCAATAATAAGTGACAAGGAAAATAATTACATTATAATCAGGCTGCTCAAAGGAATATCACACCAGTTCCAGTCCAGAGTAATTTTCTTTATAAGTCCACTCATGTCTGTGTGTATGTATAACGGCTTTCTTCCGAGGAATTCAAAGTTCCACACTTAACTACTTCATTTATTTCTAAAATGTATCCTTAAAAATATGTCATGATTAAAAGTGAAAACAAAAATAGAAAATATTTATATATCAGCTAAGTGAAATGTATTATTCCAACATGCTGGTGGGTGCAGCCATGGGTTTAAGAGAATAAAAAATAAACAAATATTGTGTATTTGTCCACTAATCTGTTATTGCTGATTTTTACACTGCTATACAATAATATCTTTGTATGTTGCACTCTGAATGAAAAGTAATTATAAAATAAAAAATAACACATCACGTATAATTTCTGCAAGGTTTAAAATATTATTTCTATATTTCAATACAACCACTATTCCTTTTGCCAATTTCACATTATGCCATATACAGCCCTTGTTATGTAAAACAAGTAAACTTTTAAAAGCTGCATATCTTTTAATGATATTTTATTTCTTTGGTAGATGAATATCAAAATTATTTGGAATACTGACCAAAGACAGAGCTGCAGGCAGATTTTGTTCTGATATAAAAATTTTGATTTCTTTTCTGTACACATTTATCAAAAATAGATTCATCATTTGAACTTCCAGAGATATTTATTAAGAATTGAAATAAGATCCTGACTCCCTTCCAGATCTTTCTGTGGTCAGTAAAGTCTCTCCTGCTAATATATCTAGATATTGGCTGATATCTGCCAAGAGAGTAGTTAAACTCTTAGAGCAGGTTCTCAGTGGGGCTATGATTTTACAGTTACTGTGTAATGGAGTGTATTACCATTTACCATATGATGAGATAGCCTGTCTGTCAGCCAGGGAGCTGTTTAAAGTTATATATAGGTCAAATGAGCCAAAAAGAGCAAAGGAAGATCAAGAATAGTGAGTATCTCAAAAGTAAAATGATCAATATATTTTAGGTAACAGTTGATTTCTTCCAATGTTTGTCTTAACTCTATTGATGAAGTTGATTATGAATTGTTGAATGCATTAAGTGAAATGTATTTCAAGGGCATGCATTTTTCCCCATGAGTAACCATATGGTATATGTATCCTATTTCTACAAATGGTTTTATATATTACTATTTCTACTTACTAATGAAAGGTATCTTGACATTTCCAATTTTCACTTCTGGGATCAAATTATGTTTTCATCTCATTAAGAATCACTAAATGATTTTTTACCTGAGTTTTTACTTGGCTAAAACTATCATTCATCTACCATTCACTGTTTAAAAATACTAAATAATGTCACATTATGAAAAGAAAAATATTTCATCTGTCTTTCCAAAGTCACCTTCACTATTAAGAGTACTGTACCCGCTTTCAAATATGGCAGTGTTTAATATGTGAGTAATTGTAGGGTTTATAACAGGAAATACATTATTTTTCTTACTCTGTAGCATAGACTGAAAATCAGAAATTAAAAAAATATTTAAAAATTAATTAAATTACACCTTAACTCCCAACCAAATGAACATTGGTGTTAAACAGATCATAAACATGTCTGTAATTAGAAATTTTCTATTTACCTTGTTATAATTTATCCAAAAATATTAATCAGTATAACTTTCATGTATGGTTACATATTTTATATTATTATTAATGAATCTGTTAACATTATTTATAATGGTGAATGTTTTCTAAGAGACCAACTAGAAAATACTGAGAACAAAGAAAATATTAAAAATTGTGCATATAAGAAAGACAGAATATAGCAAATGTCAGACAAAATCTGCTGCTTTAAGGATAAGATCATTTTCCGGTAAAGAAAGACAAATCCTGCATTAGGTAAATGCTAGTCTTGTATCCAAAATTCTGAATACAAGTTATAAACTAGCTTTTTACTCTTTTACCTTTATTATTTTTTACACTCGCTATTTGTTTAAAAAGAGTCTCAAATTAGTGATACATAAGTGATACAAACTTTAGAAAATTACATGTCAGTCCTATGCGACTCAAGTTCTTACCACATCTAGAAAGACAAAATTCCTACTGATTCCTAATTACTGATTACATATTCTTCATAACCATGTTATGTATAAGCATTAGTCACTGGGGGAAAGAAGTCTAATTTCAACTCACCTCTTAGCTTAGTGGGTATCTCTGTTCATAGACTTTATATATGAAGAATATTTTAAATGTAAATAGAATTTTGTGGCTTTGATTAATTTCTCCATTACAGTAACAGGACATGACTCTTCCTAAGGCACCCTATACACTGGCTCTGAAATACCTACTAATACAGCCAAATTTGAAAGACAATTTCTCATGTACCAAATGACTATCTCTTCCACTCTTCTAACATACACGAGGAAAAAAAGCCCATATATGCACACAATAAAATATATGAAAAAGTTTTTTTTTTTAATAACACCAAATTGGAAACAATATACTAATCCACTGGTAAAGTATTTAAATAAACTATAATAAATGTAAAATACTGGACATTATGTTTTTAAAAAGAAAAGGAGTGATGTTGGTAGATGAGAAGGTTCACAAGTGTACAGCCATATAGTACTCTGTCAAGTGCTATCATGAGGCCAAATAATAAAACAGAGTTTCAAGATTTAGTGCCAGAACTCCTGGGGTTAAATCGTAGTTCTGCCACTTAACCAGTCTGTTATATAAGAAGTTACTTCACCTCTGGTTTTTGGTTTCTTCGTCTGAAAAATCAGGGTTACTAGTGCTTACCTCATATGTTATTGTGAAGATTAGTATATATGCATGCATATACACTGTAATATAATAACGTAGTCTGGATATAGTGTATGTAAATATACGTGTGTATATGTATATGCACATACACTATTATAGATATATACATACTGATAATACTATAAGTGTATTAACCATATTAAAAAGTGTATTAACCATATTAAAGTATTATAGTATATAGTATAGCATAGTGTAGCATAGCATAGCACAGTGTAGCATAGCATAGCATAGCATAGCATAGCATAGCATAGCATAGCATAGAGCATAGCATAGCATAGCATAGCATAGCATAGCATAGCATAGCATAGTATATGAAGTATTATAGTATAGTTAATACACTTCAAAGGACAATGTCGACAGATACCAAATTAATAGCAGTATTTGTATTTGGAGAAGGATAGAGTGGAACATTATTCCTCTCTAATATTTTAATTCTTAAATCTGAATGTTTTCATATATTAAAAGCATAAAATCAAGCAAGATTAATATTAATATTTACCTTAAGTTCAACTTATTCAGTTAAGTTGTGCAATATTTTAATCTCAGATTCCTTCTTTTTATGAAATTAAATTGTTTAGGCATATAGTATAAATTATATAGAAAAACAAGACATAAACAGATTGAAATATTTAAAGTCAGGGAATCATTTAAGGGCTACATTTTTAGTTGAAACTTTCACATTAAGTTAAATATGTATGATATTAACTGGAAATTTTAGGTAATTAGGACAGAATATGCCAAGACATGAAGAACAAGCGGAAAAGCACTCACATTTGTTTTCAGAATGCTTTATTTCAAATGCACTATTGAACTGGTCATCTTACCTGTCTAAACCTTGGTTTTTCCATTGAAACATGAATATAAAGCTTCTTATCTCAAAGGGATAGTATAGGATTAAAAGTAATAGTATATGAGAAAGGAATGTGTAAGCCAGAAATTCTCATTTATATGTGTATTATTATTCTATTATTATTAAGAAATATATATATTTATATACAGATATATATTTGTGTATGTATATGTATATATATGTATATATATATATATACAGAAATAGGGAGCTCAACTTCTCTAGAGTAAAAGAATTATTTTGACAAAAAATAGAAAATTCTGTTTATATGTAGGATACTACAAACTTATGGAAGTATTTGGTGAGATGAAAGTAGAAATTTTGGACTCAAATAATTGGTGAAAAAGTTATGCTTCAAAATAGAATTAATTTGTCTGTGATATTCAGAATCATGTCTGTTTTAATAAGCTAGCATTTCTGAAATATGTATTATTGTGCATAACAGTTTCCTATGTGGCTTTACAAATATTATTTAATTTTGCAAATACATGGAAAAGGCCCTACTTTTATTCTACTCTTAAAACTTAATAAACTGTGTGTCTCTGAGTCACAGAGAATTTAAACAACTTGACTGAGGAAATTTATCTAGAGAGTATTAGGTCTGGGGTATGAGCACACCCGCCATACTCTCCTTATCATGTAGTGCATGCCCTTATGTAAATAATATAAATAATTAATTGGGGGACTGTGAAACAGTTTGTGTTTTTTTTTTTTCCAGAATTCCAGAAAAAAATAGAAGGAAAACAAATGAGTAACTATGAGTTAGGGATTAAGAAAACTATAGACAAAAACAGGTAGATGATATACCATTGACACCCTCCTCTGTCCCTCACCTCTCCTTGTGGAAGAACTATGTTAGGTATCACAAAGAACTAGTCTACATAGTGAAAGTTTTGATGGGAGTTTTGGAATGAAAAAGTTAGTTATCTTTATTCTGCCATCTTTTTTCTTCTTTACCAAGAGTATAAATTTGGGTCTTGAAACCTGGGAAGAGAGAATTTATTTCTAGATATGGTTCCTATTTGGGAAATAATTGCTCTTGATTCTTAAAAACACAGGTAAACCAGAAGAAAGCATTTGTATGTTTAAACTTAAATATTTATGCTTATACTTAAGTACTTACGGTTAGCTTTAGTTTCTTATCAGAGTAGGGCAAATGAGACACCAACTTTTTCTTATATGTAACCCTATCCATGGATTTGGTAAAAATAATTTGCTGGGAATGAGAAGTACACATATCTTCTGCTCTTAAAAATCTATACACAGCAGTAGGCAAGTAAGCCATCGTACAGATATGACAGAGGAAGCAGAACTCTGAAAAGATAGGAGAAGCTTGACATATATGAAAACAAATATAGCACAGTAGGTATTCAAATATCAGAGCCAAAATAAGAAAATACACAAAATGAAAAGTCAGATGAAAGAGTACTGAATGAGAAAGACTTCCTCTTGTTTGGGAAGTGTTTCTTTGTTTTTCATAAGAATAGGACCAAACTTTGATTATACTACTGTAGTATGTGCAGTGAAAAGTTAATCAGTGGGAGCATCTGTTTGAGATAGAGATTCTTATAATAACAGGAAAACGGTTTTTTATAGGAAATCATTCAAGTTTGATAGGAACTTGGTTTGAGGTGTCATAGGATAATAGGAACCATATTACTGACTTTATCATTAGGTATGGGAAAACTGAAAGAAAAAAATTGCATTTTAGGTATTTGGGACAGGAAAGGATTCAAATAGAAAATTAGAAACTTAACGCAACTTTGAAAGGGCTGGAAGAGCAAAAGTTAGGAAAATTATTACTAATGTAAAGGGACTCCAGAATTGAAGAAATGGAAATGAAGCCATTGATTATGACTTCAGTTGCCAACAGCATTGAAGTGATTCTCACCGGATGATCTGAAGCTGCTGACAGTATTCCTTGTCAGGTAACTGCTAATTCCAGCACAGTCACTGAGGCTTGCTTGTATGTTTTCATTGTCTTAACTCTAGTAGGAGAAAATTGTGGGAAACATAGCTTAACAACTATAAGAGTAAGAAGGGAACATGTGTGATGTTAAACTAACCACAGATAATCCAGCATAGGTGGAAAGGTTAGAGACAAATACTCTTGACTGTGGTTCATGGATGAGCTAATGAATACATGGGTTAGATTACTGGCAATGGAAGCTGAGAAGATGAATAAACCATGATATCTAGAGCTAATATTTGACAAATAGCTAGAATTTGTCAGTGTTTACAATGTGCTAGGAATAGGGCTATAAGGTATATATTGATCCCACCTTCATCTAACAAATACTGATCTATCTAGCATTTCCTTTGTGTCAGGAAATATTCTAAAAGCTTTACAAATATGTGTTCAATTAATCCTCAACTCTACAAAGTAGAAGCTCTTATTATCTCCCTTTTAAATGTAGAGAAATTAAGTAAAGAAGATCACAAAGCTAGTACCTTGCTACAGTTCACTCAGCTAGTTCTGAGCAGAGCTAGGATTTATACTCAAGCAATTTTACTGTGAAATTCATGCTCTGAAACAATACAATATGGTGTCTCTAATTCTGGCTTCATTGGATTATCCTCCTTATGAGAAAAATACTCATTTTGACTTAAGTGGTAAAATTGAGACCCAGAGATGTTAAATAATTTGCCCAATATGATTTTTATAGTAAAATATCTACATATTTTGACTTAATTTTATAGTTACAGGATTTGGTGGCCAATTAACCACAGCAAAGTAAAGAGAGACAGTGAAGATGATTTTTAAACTGCCTAACCTGGGAGACCTGAAAAGCAGTGGTACAACTGAAAGAAATAATGTAGTAAACCAGAGGGCCATATTTGAATATGTTATATTCAAAACTGGATGGGTTGAATCTGAAGCAATAACTGAGCATTCAAGCGGATATATTTTGTATTCAGTTACACATGTGGAATTGAAGCCAGGATAAAATGTTTAAGCCTAGAAAAAACTCAAGTCATCATCTTCTTAAAGATAATATTTAAAATTATAGTTATTTACATGTAAGAAATGAGTTTATATTAAAGAATAAAAGTACTGGTGCAGTTTAGTGAAATCTGACCCAAGACTTAAATATTAAGGCAAGATTGGCAGAAGGACCATTTTCAATGTAATGATATTAAAATCATGAACTAGACTTAGGGAATAAGGCGTAAGATGCTCTCAGTAGTAATTTTAGAAATAGTAGGTCCTGGGGAGCACAAGAGGCAGGAATGATTGCTCAGAGAAAAAAAAAATATATAGAATAGTAAAGTAATTAATTTCATGAAATTTTCACATACCCCAGTATCACACTTCATGCATCAGGTCGGACTAAACGGCATCTTCTAAAAACGTATATGCTGGTTAATATTACCCTTCCTCACATCCCTGTAATTTTTAATTATTCCCTAAATATGACCACATATATTCATATATTTTTTATTCTTCCACTTCTTTTATTTTTTCTGATGAAATTTTTATTCTGAAGCTTCTACCTAATGGAAAATAATTCCTTATATACCCTTGTTATAGGCCACAGGCTCTTTGGCTCCTCATGTAATGGAAATTAACAAGGGGGCAAGCAGATTTCCCAAACAAGGCTTTTCTTTTAGGGCTTGTACTGCAGCTCAAGGAAGGCAGTGGAGACAAGGCACAAGGATCCATCAGGGGCTCCTGGAAAAAGCTAATAGTGATATTTCATCAGGCAAAGCTCAGAAATTGACATCAGGGTAGGGTAGGCAGGCTGGGCAGGCCAAAGCACATGACTGGTAGGCTATGGAGGTGAGCAAATCTGGTTGCAGTGTTTATCTTGATAATGGGCCACCTGGTGGTCAGGACAAGGTAACAAAGCTATAAATCAACTTCAGCAATGCTTTCAACGACGCGACACTCCACAATCTTCATTAGATATTTAAATCTTATAAGGCCAATTTCTGGTATTCCTTAGTACAAGGCATAGTTAAACATTATGAAAGCATAGCACAATAGCTGTTTTCTTTGTGTGACTAAAGCCTCAAGGGTAGTGGGCATAGTGTCAGAGAGGTAGTTTTGTGGGTTTTGTGAAGATAAGAAGAAAAAAAGAAAAAAAAATGTGAAAAAGGAAATACATCGCACCCTTATTCTATCTCACCCTCACGCTATTTAGTAAATGTTTCTTCTGCTCTGTTAGCCTTAGGAATTAACTGATCCCTCAGCATTCCATAAATGATAATTGAGCTTCCCTCCATCATATTTAAGGAAATTTGGGTTTTGGACTTGGGATCAGATTTCTTCGCTCATTAATATCTCTTCTTGATCATTATTTGCATGCTTTAAAAATATTTTAAACTTTAAAAAATATTTTAAATCAATTATGCTGGGTTTCTTTTCTATATTTATTAGCAATTTGGACACTAGACTCAAAATCATTATTAAATTCTGCCATCATCCTGGATGAAATAATGCAGCCTTCATTTAGATAGCTACACCCAGAGCATCATTCCATCAGAACTCTCCTGGAAGCCTTATTTAAATCCCCTAATCTGCAGTTGGCTATATCACTCCTTTACGTTACTTGCCATCTACGCAACTATTTAAGGTAGGAATCTGAACCATCCAAATTCTACTTTTAATCACCTTCCATATCTGTTAATCATCATAGCCTAGTTCAAGCCACCATCATTTCTTATCTTTAAATGAACACTGAAATGGTCTCTTAATTTCCTTTTGATTCCCCCCCCCAGTCTGTTTTCCATACCGCATATAGAGTGATATTCTTAAATGAAAATTAATTATATCACTTTCCAATTGGACACCTTTGATTTTCTTTCTATTGCCTACAACTAGGGTCAGCAAACTTTTTCTGTAAACAACCAGATAGTAAATGTTTCAAGTTTTTCAGACTATATGGTCTCTGTCTCAACTGCTCAATTCTAATACTATAGCACAAAGTAAATCATAGATAACACTTAAATCAAGGGATGTGGCTGGGTTTCAATGAAACTTTATTTACAAAGCAAGAGGAAGACATGATTTGGCCTATGGGCTGCAGTTTTCCTACTTCTAGTCTTCAGGATAAAGTTCAAAATCTTGACCATGCTTCTAAAGTCCCACTGCCCTAGTCACTCTTTCAGATATTCTTTCCTGAATCTGGAGCACTCTTCTTGAAACAAATTTCTCTTCTCTTTTTATTGTTATTATTTTGGTCTCTGCCTCTCAATTCTTCACAGAAGGCTATCAGGACTTTTGATTAGGTAATATGATGATATGCTGCATGGCATTCTCTTTTTCTTCTTCTTTCACAGTTATTCATATTTCAGAAAAAACATAGCTTAATAGTTTAGTGAATGGAGCCACGTTTCTTGGCTCAAAGCTCTACTCCATCAAATTCTTATGCAAGTTACTTAACCTCTCTGTGCCTGTTTTGCTCATCTATAAGATAGGTATAATAAAGTACCTCTCTTACAAGATGTTACAAAAATTAAAAGAGTTAACATTTGTGAAGTGTTTAGAGTAGTGTCTGGCACATAATTAGGCAAAATAACAGTTCATTCGTTTTCCCATTTCCCACTAAATCATAAGCACTAGAAGATAAATGGTATATGTCTTTTGTTTACTCTAATATCTTCAGGATATGGTGCACAGAATGTACAAGTATTTAATGAATTAACAAATAGATTGTATATATTATTCAACTATTATGTAAACTATTTAATCACTTCTTCACTGTCCAATTGTTTGTTTGCCTGCTTTTAATCTGCTATATTCTCTAGTGCCTAAAATCTAGAATATAAATTCCAAAGGGCAACAAATGCTACATTCAGAACTGTACAACCACATAGTAGTTGATTGATAAATATTTGTGGACAAGTGTATACCTACTGAATATTATCAGATAAAGTCCCAGCTATATAGACCCAAGGTCCTTTCTGATGCAAACACTGAATTCTGCTCAAGCCTTACCTCTCACATTGTTTTTGTGTGTTTCAACCACACTGAAATAATTGCAGTTCACATCATCTCTCTATATGTCTATTCCTGTACATACACTCTTTGGATATTACAGAACACTTCTTACAATATTCACACAGCCAAAACATTTTTTCTTTGTAAATTATATGTAAGCTATCATTCAGTTTCCTAGTTAAATATTTATTTATTTTTTATAATAAAAATATTTCCTAACTACCAAAACCTAGTTTAGATGCCACTTTTTTCATTTCTGTAGCAAAACAACCTGTGCTTAATGAAGTAAGTACTCACAAAATGAATATAAATGGCCAGTTTGTTTGTATTCCTTGTTAAATAAAGTTTATCTGTGCTAGGGACTATATTTTGTTCATTATTATATCCCAAGAACTTAACATAGTGACTTGCAAAGAGTAAATATTCAATATCTCTTTAATGAGTAAATGAAAATAAATGTACCTAGTACCTAGGTACTGAGTACCTAGTAGACTTAAGTGTAAAAAATTACAAATTCATCTTATTGCACTTAAGAAATACATAATTTGACCCATGTTTTGAGATTTAAGATATGGAATCTACATTTTATTTGTAGTTAATTTCATTATAAAAAAGAAGCAGATGTCATTTCAAAGGCTTATAAGTGATAGGACATTTTTAAAGTGTAGAAATATGGTGTTAGTGTTTGGTCATTAGCAGGTGATTAGATCGTCTAAATTTATAAAATTCACCGATTGAAGGGTTAGTTCTTATAAGAAACTATCATGCTGATTTGTCTATTTTAATCAGCATGTGTGTGCTAGTCACATATTGTTAGAGACAGTTTTCTTTCTTTCTCCTTCCTTCCTTCCTTCCTTCCTTCCGTCCGTCCTTCCTTTTTCTTTTTCTTTTTTTTTTTTTGACAGTCTTACTCTGTTGCCCAGTCTGGGCTGTAATGGGACAATCTCGGCTAGCTGCAAACTCCTGCTCCCTGGTTCAAATGATTCTTGTGCTTCAGCCTACAGAGTAGCTGGGATTACAGACACGTGTCAACACACCCGGCTGATTTCTGTATAATTAGTAGAGACCTGGTTTCACCTCATTGGCCAGGATGCTCTTGAACATCTGACCTCAAATGATCCTCCTTCCTCAGCTTCCCAAAGTGCTGGGTTTACAGATGTGAGCCTTTGTTCACAGCTGAGACAATTTTCATCTATTAGAGTGATTTTTATCTGACATTTTGATCCAGTTCTCTTGCTCCTTAGAGATAAGAAAGAAACAACCAGCTAAAATATACAATACATTCTTATTGCAATTTGTTTTTTTATTACATTTACAACAGCTTCTTATGTAACGCCATCTCATTACTTGGTTGCATACCAGATTGCTTAGTCAAGAACAGTCTGACTGGCAAGGAGTTTCCTTAAAATTCATACACATGAAAATATCAGATTTGCATTTTTTGAATGAAAGCTTTCTTTAGTCGTATAGCAAAACAAAGTCTCTTCTAGAAATAAATATGTCATGTGTATTTCTACTAAATATTCAGCCATCACAATTATCTTAATTCATTCATCCCCCTTTTCGTAATGTTACTAAAAGTATATCACATTTTTAAACAATACATCACTCTTCTTTTGTTTAAATATTTATTTGTGCATAATTTCACACACAATATTTTGCAGGAATAAGAATTGTACTAAGGGAATCTGTCTACCTTTTATTCAGACTCACCAACTATTACCTTTTACCCCATTTGCCTGATCTCTTCTCTTACTCTGTGGATTTCTGTTTCTCTCTCCCAATATTTGAGGGTAAGTTGCATAGATCATGGCCTTTTCTCCTAAATACATGTTTGTAATTTCTCAGATACTAGTATTGTTTTTTACAAAACCACAACGTATTTATCTATTCAGTAAATTTAATATTGATTCAAAATTGTATATATTATACCATCCAAATTTCAATTTTGTCAAAAGATGTATAATTTTTATATTTTTTCTCTCCAATACAAGACTCCATCTAGGGACAAATATTTTTATTTAGCTGTCATGTCACTTTAGACTTCTTTAATCTGGAACATTTTAAAAGCCTCTTTTTGTCTTCCACTGCTATTTTTTGAAGAGCACTGTTCTCTTCCGCCAGTTGTTTGTCTTTTTTCTTATGATTATAAGAAGATTATGCATTATGTCCTGAATAGTAATCTATGGTGTTTTGTTCTTTTCACGGAGTTATATCTGAAGTCAAACAATGTCTATATCTTGAATTGGTAAAGTTAATTCTGATGAGTTTATCCAGGTGTTCTTTGATTTCACCACCATATTTATATTGTTTATTATTCCCTTGTACCTATTGGCAGATTGTAGAGAAAGTCTTCAATAGCATACAGATAACCTGTTCCTCATCATAATTTCCTCTTACATATAGTATCTATTGATGATCCTTGCTTGATTCACTCTTAATATTGATGGCTGCAAAATGCTGATTTCCAACTCTGGAATTCTTTCCTTTATACTCTCAGTTATATATGCATATTCCTATGTATTGATTTATTATATCTGTGAATTAACATATTTATAATTTTAATTGCTTGTCATTCATTGATATATTGAATTATTTTGGTTCTCAAATTGTCCCAGATTTGAACAGCAACAATTCCCACTTTATTATTATTACTTTGTTATTACTATTATTATAATACTTCTAGTATCAGACATTACAGGTTTATATGGTATATACCTTGGCTCTATAAGAGACATTTTTCTTTGGATCTGTGGTTTCTCTCGGTCAAGTATGTGATTAGTGACCAAGATTCAGGCACTTGATATGCTCATTGCTATTGGAGTGTCATTATGTCTTGACCTTTACAGAGTATAGAGCTTGAAAATATATGTCTTTTTATAAACATATACATAATTCCTATATACAAATGTACATCACTGGTACAAATGTACATAGTGCACAATGGCATGGTCCTTTTCTGTTTCCTGCACTCCACAGTTGTCATTACTTCTTCAGTGAGAACCTTGGATCCCAAATGTATCAACACATACCATTTTTTGCTTAACTCTATAATACATCTAAAATTGTTTCAGAATATTTTGCCCATCACATTACAAAAGTAGATTTCCTAAAAGGAGTTGAAGATTTATTTGCAACCGCCACTTCCACCAAAGACTTACAGTATATTGTATATTGTCAAATATTATTTTCATATGTTACTTGAGTTTTTTTTCTTTTTTTTCCTCTCTCTCTCTCTGAAACTCCTCTGTCTATCTCTCTGCTTTTCGGTCTATCTCTCTCTCTTTCTTTTCCTCCTTCAGTATGGTGATAATATTCATTCGAAATGCATTTGCACGGCCAGACCCAGTGACTCACACCTTCAATCCCAGCACTTTAATACAGTGAGACCATGTCTTTAAAACAAATTTAAAAACTAGCTTGGTGTGGTGGCATGCACTTGTAGTCTCAGCTACTAAGGAGACGGAGGTAGAAAGGTCGCTTGGACCTAGGAGATCAAGACTGCAGTGAGCCATGATGGTACCACTGCACTCTAGCCTGGGTGACAGAGAGGGACCCTGTCTCAAAAAATAATTGCTTAATTAAAACTAAAATAAAATTAAGTACATCTACCAACATTGTTTACCTTTATTTATACATGTTTTTCCTTTTCATTATTATTGATTTAAATTAACTCAATATTTTTAAAAATGTAGAATATTATCATGCTTACAAAAGTCAAAACAAAAGTAAAATAAGGGGTCTCTTGCACCTCATTTCTCCCAATTCCTTGTAAGTAACCAATTTAGTTATCAATTTTATTACTACTGTACTTCTTTTTAAAGATAAGTGTGTGTGCATGTGTATACACACATACATGTGCATGCTATCTTACTTTTCTTTCCTTTTACAAAATGTGTACACACACACACACACACACACACACATTTGGTATTCTTTTTGCTTCACAATGTCTCCTGGAAATACTTTTACATCAGTTCACAGGCCTTCAGTTTTTACAGCTGGGTATTATGATCGTACATTCTAAGTTGTGTGTATGTAACATAGTTTAGTACTCAATCTCCAGTGATTGGTTTCTAATATTTTACAATGAAAAATAATGCTCTACTGAATTGTGTTTGTGAATTTTTATGTTTTCGGAGTTATATTTGCAAGGATACAACTAAGAGTGAGACTGCTGATTGGAAAGGTTAGAGCACATGAAGAATTGTGTTAGATATTGCCAAATTTCTCACCAAAGGGATTGTATCTATTTTCATTTTAGCAGTAAAGGTCTATGACTGCCTGATTTCTCACAGCCTTGCCAATTCTCAAGCTTCTGATATTTTGCCAATCCCAGCAGTGATAAATGGAATTTCAGAGTACTTTACGTTGCCTTTCTTTCATTAGGAGTGATATTGAACATTACTTCATGTTTACGGTCCTTTTTATATCTCTTTTTGTGGATTGCTTGTTCATATCTTTTCCCTATTATCTATAATACTTTTTGGCTTTTTATATCAATTTTTAAAATTTCCCTCGATGTGGTGAAACTTTTTAAATTGATAAAATCCCATTTGTCCATTTTTACTTTGGTTGCCTGTGCTTGGGAGATTTTACTCAAGAAATCTTTGCCCAGACCAATGTCCTGGAGTGTTTCTCCAATGTTTTCCTCTAGTAGTTTCAGGTTTTAAACTTAAGTCTTTAAACTATTTTGGTTTGCTTTTGTATATGGTGGGAGTTTGAGGTCTAGTTTCATACTTTTGCATATGAATATTTTCTTTTTTCAGCACGCTTTGTTAAAGAGACTGTTAACTAAATGAATAAAAGAAAACCCACAAATGAGAAAAAAATATTTGCAAACTACCCATCTGACAAGGAATTAATAACTAGATTATATAAGGAGCTCCAAAAACACTCAGTAGCAAAATAAAACAATCCAATTAAAAAAAAAGCCATGAAAAGATCTCCATAGACATTTCTCAAAAGAAGACATACAAATGGCAAACAGGTGTATGAGAAAATGCCCAGCGTCACTGAGTATCAGAGAAGAGCAAATCAAAGAAAGCTACAATGAGATATTATCTCACTCCAGTTAAAATGGCCTTTTTTTTCAAAAGATGAGCAATAGCAGATGCTGGCAAGAATGTAGAAAAAGGGGAACCCTCATACACTTGTTTGAAATGTGAATTAGCGCAGCCACTATGAAAAAGAGTATAAAGGTTCTTCAAACAACTAAAGATAGAACTACCATGTGATCCAGCAACCCCACTGCTTGGTATATATCCAAAAAGAAAATAAATCAGTATATTAAAAAGATATCTGCAGTATTATGATTATTGCAGCACTATTCACATTACCCAAGAAGTGAAATCAAACTAATTGTTCATCAACAGATGGAGTAATAAAATTTGATATATACACACAATGGAATATTGTTAAGCCATAAAAAAACAATGACACCATTCTTTTTACAACAACATGGATAGAACTGAAGGACATTATGTAAGTATAAAGAATAAGATTTAGTGTTTGGTAGCACAACAGGGTGACTATAGTTAACAATAATTTATTGTATATTTTAAAATAACTGTAAAAGTGGAATTACAACACTCCTAACACAAAGAAGTGATAAATGCTTGAGGTGATGAATATCCCAACTACGCTGAATTTGATCTGTGCACGTCGTATACTTGTTTCAAAATATCACATGTACCTCATAAACATGTCTGATCATTACATATATAATAATTAAAATAAATAAAAATGATCTTTTCTATATTAAGACTAGTAATCCTGTATTTGTGATTTACATTGCAAATAACTTTTTTGCTTTGTTATTTGTCATTTGATTTACTTCTGGTACTCTTCACCATGACAATTTTATCTCTATTTTTACATAGTCAAATCAACCAATATTCTTAAATTGCATTTGAATTTTAGCTAGAGTTAGAAAGTCTTTATCTATATCCAGGTAATAGAGATAATTACCCATGTTTTCTTCTAGCAAAACAAAAAAAATATTTGATCACAAATCCATTTGGAGTTTATTTGTGTGTATGGTGAGAAAAACTTTAACTTTTTACATAAGTTAGTCATTAGTTCAAAAATTATTTATTTACCAAAAAAGCTATCTTTTCCTCAGTAGATTGAGATATAATCATTATCATAGTATGTATATATCTGTATATATGTATCTATATACATATATACATGTATATATATCTATATATGTATCTATAGGTATATATAAATATATGCATATATCTATATGTAGATACATATACATATACACATGATACATATGTAGGCCTATATATAGATAGATATGTGTGTATGTGTGTATATATGTATGTACTAGATATATATATGTATATATATATACTGTAGTTGAGTCTATTTCTTGACTATTTTTGATTCTATTATCTTTCTATCCCTTCCTGCTCCTGTTTTCATTGTAGTGGATTTGTGCTATGCTTTAATTTTTTATAAGACTAATTGCCTTCATAGATCTTCCTGTCCACTGTTTTCTTAGCTATTCTTATGATATCACAGTGTTCAAAAGCCATTAAAAAAGTGAAATGTTATTTCTATTTATAATTGTCCTTAATGTCTTTATATCTCAAGGTCTCTGTTAATTCTTAGAGACCTCACATAGCCTTTCAATCTAAATTAAGCCTGAAATGTCTTAATTTATTACATCTTGTTATTCACGTTCAAAGTAAATATCAATGTATATAATTATATGCTTGTTTGTGAAACCATTTACTAAGTGTCTTGCATTACCTGCACACTTCTGATCCATTCTCTACTTTTCTCTCATAAATGCTTCATTGCATGTAAGTGACAGAAATTTTAGTTCTGTTAATCCTACTGTACATTTCATTGACTATTTCCTTCAGTTGGCACTTGGTGATTGTCATCACTTCTGGGTTAGAATCAGAATACAACGGGCAGATCATGGGAAGTGCCATGCAGAGCTGTAAAATCTTGTTTATCAGCACACATGGAAAACCTACATGACACTGCAATAAATAATGAAGGAGCTTTGAAGAAGTATAAGGATTCTGCAATAGCAAATGCGTGAACCAGTCAATGAGACGTACAGTAGGATTTATAGAAATAAAATTTCTATCACTTATTTGCAATAAAGCATTCATGAAGGAAAAGTAGAAAATGAGTCATAAGTCCCTACTGAGTCTACGAATATCCAGGAAGTTAGATGGTAGAGGGCATAGAGGATAAATTGAGGTGTGAATTTTTGACTTATTGCTATCACCACTGATATCCAATACAATTCACTACAGTCTGCATCCTGGTTCATGCATGGTTACTGTCTCTGATACATTTGAAGAATGCAATGCTGTAAAATGAAATCCAGTCTAAAATATCATTAAAAGGCCACATTGCAAGAACATAATGGCTCTAGAGAAAATAAATCAAACAGAAAAACAAGTGGCTTTGGAGAAATATATTAGTACCAGTATAAACATTAATTTGTCTGGTCATCACTGTAATTAGCAGGTCTTAGCCTTGGCTTGTATAGCGTATATATTATCATCCTATTTACTCAGATCTCAATGGAGGGGATTTTCTTCTAAAAAACATATTAGAAGAGTATTCCCTTTGAAAGAAATTAGAAGTCATTTCTCAGAATTAGGTGAGTAGATAAAATATATTTCAGTTACTTGTTACCGAATTCTACTTAGTGACTTTTATTATTGAAGAAGATTGAGTCTTGATTTATATTACATGAGAAGGGAAGTTGACAGTTTTTAACACACATTGTATATTTTAATATTCAAAGTTCACAAAATACTCTACAATGTGACAAATATTAGCATGTGGCAGAATTAGAAATTGAACAAATCTTGACTTTTTTCAATGTCAATGTCCTCTTCTCTATAAAATATTGTTCCACAAATATTATGGTATAAAATGTTTATGAGTTATTCACATAGTTTTATTTGTGTTTATTAAGTTATTTGAATTCTTGGAAAGGAAGTGCTCGACTTTTCTTTCAGTTATTCCTACTGAATGTGGCAGAGAATTCACAGTTTCTAAATAAATTGACAAACACAAATGAATTAATAGAAATTAATAGATAATAATTTCCTCCAGTAAAAACCTGAAAAGTATATATACAAGTAACCCTAATTAGAAGAGATCAATTAGCAGACAATAAATGGTTTGGGGGTCTTAAGCAACATACTAAAATTTTGACAGTTTCTACTATTCCAATGAGAGAGATTAAACCATAGTGAAGGACAAAGTAATTATGTGGTAAATTTGTGTATTTTCATATTACAATTTAAAAAGTGATACAAATAAAATGGCTTCAGAGACTTGGTTGAAAATGTCAATAGATCTAATGTGGTGAAAGATTTCAATAATGCTTATTTTATTTTAGTTTCATGGCATACATCAGATATGCCACTTTAACAATTCAATTAATTAATAATTACTTAGCATTCAGTTATAAAAAGCACAAGCACAGATTCATCATATATAATTTAGACTAATCATCCTATATTCTTCAGTTATTGCATTTAGGAAAGAGTAATACTATAAGAAACATTAAGGTAGACACTTGAATTAAAATGAGTATTAATTCTACGACAAAGAGTTTTTTTTTAAGTTGTGTTTGTGTGCATATGTGTGTGTTATTTTATCGTTTTAGGCTAATACCATTTTGGTAAGAGCTATTTGTTTGAAGGGTGCTTGGGAGGCCAAGTTTTTTTTTTAATAATGAAGTAGGGTAAAACCAAATTTCATGCTGAATTCATTACCTACAGCTACATTCTCATAGGTTTTTGACTTAAATTTATTCTTACCACAGGTAATTGTCTTATTTTCCTCATAAGTAAACAGAGCATATTAGAAATGTCTCCTTAATTACATGATAAAATAGTTCACAAAGTAGTATGATTGTTTTGACTCTGTTGCCCAGAGGAAATAATTTAGTAATTGGTACATTAAAAGGTTTAGGAATTTCTTTGAAAACTAATATTGGTAGTATAGCTATGTGCTAGATCTAGATGACTGAAAGAACCAGAATTTGGCCAATTAAATGGATCATTGTGGACCCTTATCAGTAGCTTGGAACAGTCAAAGTAAATGAGTTACATTAACCATGGACAAGGTAACAGAAGCAATGCATCAGCCAAATCAATGGTGATCAGGTACACTAAAAAAAACAATCAAATTGTCTCATTGACCTGTCTAATGTTAAAGTATCCCATTATTATTGTGTGGGAGTTTAAGTCTCTTTCTAGGTCTCTAAGGACTTGCTTTATGAATCTGGGTGCTCCAGTATTGAGTGCATATATATTTAGGATAGTTAGCTCTTCTTGTTGAATTGATCCCTTTACCATTATGTAATGGCCTTCTTTGTGTCTTTTGATCTTTGTTGGTTTAAAGACTGTTTTATCAGAGACTAGGATTGCAACCCTGCCTTTTTTTGTTTTCCATTTGCTTGGTAGATCTTCCTCCATCCCTTTATTTTGAGCCTATGTGTGTCTCTGCACATGAGATGGGTTTCCTGAATATAGCACACTGATGGGTCTTGACTCTTTATTCAATTTGCCAGTCTGTGACTTTTAATTGGAGCATTTAGCCCATTTACATTTAAGGTTAATATTGCTATGTGTCAGACCAACGAGACAGAAAGTTAACAAGGATATCCAGGAATTGCACTCAGCTCTGCAGCAAGTGGACCTAATAGACATCTAAAGAACTCTCCACCACAGAACAACAGAATATACATTCTTCTCAGCACCACACTGCACTTATTCCAAAACTGACCACATAGATGGAAGTAAAGCACTCCTCAGCAAATGTAAAAGAACAGAAATTATAACAAACTGCCTCTCAGACCACAGTGCAATCAAACTAGAACTCAGGATTAAGAAACTCACTCAAAACCGCTCAAATACGTGGAAACTGAACAACCTGCTCCTGGGTGCATAATGAAATGAAGGCAGAAATAACTATGTTCTTTGAAACCAATGAGAACAAAGACACAACATACCAGAATCTCTGAGACACATTGAAAGCAGTGTGGAGAGGGAAATTTATAGCACTAAATGCCCACAAGAGAAAGCAGGAAAGATCGAAAATTGACGCCCTAACATCACAATTAAAACAACTAGAGAAGCAAGAGCAAACACATTCAAAAGCTAGCAGAAGGCAAGAAATAACTAAGATCAGAGCAGAACTGAAGGAAATAGAGACACAAAAAACTCTTTAAAAAATCAATGAATCCAGAAGCTGGTTTTTTGAAAAGATCAACAAAATTGATAGACCACCAGCAAGACTAATAAAGAAGAAAAGAGAGAAGAATCAAATAGATGCAATAAAAAATGATAAAGGGGATATCACCACTGATCCCACAGAAATACGAATTACCATCAGGGAATACTATAAACACCTCTACGCAAATAAACTAGAAAATCTAGAAGAAATGCATAAATTCCTCGACACATACACTCTCCCAAGACTAAATAAGGAAGAAGTTGAATCTCTGAATAGACCAATAACAGGCTCTGAACTTGAGGCAATAATTAATAGCTTACCAACCAAAAACAGCCCAGGACCAGACGGATTCACAGCCGAATTCTACCAGAGGTACAAGGAGGAGCTGGTACCATTCCTTCTGAAACTATTCCAATCAATAGAAAAAGAGGGAATCCTCCCTAACTCATTTTATGAGGCCAGCATCATCCTGATACCAAAGCCTGGCAGAGACACAATAAAAAGAGAATTTTAGACAAATATCCCTGATGAACATCGATGCAAAAATTCACGATAAAAAACTGGCACACCGAAACCAGCAGCACATCAAAAAGCTTATTCACCATGATCAAGTGGGCTTCATTCCTGGGATGCAAGGCTGGTTCAACATATGCAAATCAATAAACGTAATCCAGCATATAAACACAACCAGTGACAAAGACCATATGATTATCTAAACAGATGCAGAAAAGGCCTTTGATAAATTTCAACAACCTTCATGCTAAAAACTCTCAATAAATTAGGTATTGATGGGACGTATCTCAAAATAATAAGAGCTATCTATGACAAACCCACAGCCAATATCATACTGAATGAGCAAAAACTGGAAGCATTCCCTTTGAAAACTGGCACAAGTCAGGGATGCCCTCTCTTACTACTCCTATTCAATGTAGTGACGGAGGTTCTGGCCAGGGAAATCAGGCAGGAGAAAGAAATAAAGGGTATTCAGTTAGGAAAAGAGGAAGTCAAACTGTCCCTGTTTGCAGTTGACATGATTGTATATCTAGAAAACCCCATCGTCTCGGCCCAAAATCTCCTTAAGCTGATAGGCAACTAAAGCAAAGTCTCAGGATACAAAATCAATGTGCAAAAATCACAAGCATTCTTATACACCAATAACAGACAAATAGAGAGCCAAATCATGAGTGAACTCCCATTCACAATTGCTTCAAAGAGAATAAAATACCTAGGAATCCAACTTACAAGAGATGTGAAGGACATCTTCAAGGAGAACCACAAACCACTGCTCAATGAAGTAAAAGAGGATACAAACAAATGGAAGAAAATTCCATGCTCATAAGTAGGAAGAATCAATATCATGAAAATGGCCATACTGCCCAAGGTAATTTATAGATTCAATGCCATCCCCGTCAAGCTACCAATGACTTTCTTCACAGAATTGGAAAAAACTACTTTGAAGTTCATATGGAACCAAAAAAGAGGCTACATTGCCAAGTCAATCCTAAGCCAAAAGAACAAAGCTGGAGGCATCACGCTATCTGACTTCAAACTATACTACAAGGCTACAGTAACCAAAACAGCATGGTACTGGTACCAAAACAGAGATATAGACCAAAGGAACAGAACAGAGCCCTCAGAAATAATGCCGCATATCTACAACCATCTGATCTTTGACAAACCTGACAAAAACAAGCAATGGGGAAAGGATTCCCTTTTTAATAAATGGTGCTGGGAAAACTGGCTAGCCATATGTAGAAAGCTGAAACTGGATCCCTTCCTTACACCTTGTACAAAAATTAATTCAAGATGGATTAAAGACTTAAATGTTAGACCTAAAACCAGAAAAACCCTAGAAGAAAACCTAGGCAATACCATTCAGGACATAGGCATGGGCAAGGACTTCATGTCTAAAACACCAAAAGCAATGGCAATGGAAGCCAAAATTGACAAATGGGATCTAATTAAACTAAAGAGCTTCTGCACAGCAAAAGAAACTACCATCAGAGTGAACAGGCAACCTACAGAATGGGAGAAAATTTTTGCAATTTACTCATCTGACACAGGGCTAATATCCAGAATCTACAATGAACTCAAACAAATTTACAAGAAAAAAAAAAACAACCACATCAAAAAGTGGGCAAAGGATATGAACAGACACTTCTCAAAAGAATACATTTATGCAGCCAAAAAACACATGAAAAAATACTCATCATCACTGGCCATCAGAGAAATGCAAATCAAAACCACAATGAGATACCATCTCACACCAGTTAGAATGGTGATCATTAAAAAGTCAGGAAACAACAGGTGCTGGAGAGGATGTGGAGAAATAAGAACACTTTTACACTGTTGGTGGGACTGTAAACTAGTTCAACCATCATGGAAGTGAGTGTGGCAATTCCTCAGGGATCTAGAACTAGAAATACCATTTGACCCAGCCATCCTGTTACTGGGTGTATACCCAAAGGATTATAAATCATGCTGATATAAAGACACATGCACATGTATGTTTATTGCAGCACTATTCACAATAGCAAAGAATTGGAACCAACCCAAATGTCCAACAATGATAGACTGGATTAAGAAAATGTGGCACATATACACCATGGAATACTATGCAGCCATAAAAAATGATGAGTTCATGTCTTTTGTAGGGACATGGATGAAGCTAGAAACCATCATTCTCAGTAAACTATCTAAAGGACAAAAAAACCAAACACTGCATGTTCCCACTCATAGGTGGGAATTGAACAATGAGAACACTTGGACACGAAGGGGAACATCACACACCAGAGCCTGTTGTGGGGTGGGGGTATGGGGGAGAGATTGCATTTGGAGATATACCTAATGTTAAATGATGAGTGAATTGGTGCAGCACACCAACATGGCACATGTATACATATGTAACTAACCTGCATGTTGTGCACATGTATCCTAAAACTTAAAGTATAATAAAAAAAAGAAAAACAATCAAATTAATCTGATAAACTGTTGTATTTCAGTTGTTTCAGCTGTGTATATCTTACATTTGCTCTAGACAGTAGAATTTGCACTGGGAGAATCAGGCTCATTAACTGTTAAATACTTTAGGGTACAAAAATTCTAATGCTTCATTTCTTATGATAAAATTTAATATAAGACAGACATTAGCACAACATTAATCTATCTAGTGACAGGGATTGAAATATAAATGGGAACTGGAAAAGTTTTCCTACTTGTTATAGCCTTCAGAGTTTAGTTCAATATTATTCTCTATTTTTATATTTCTAAACTCAAAATTATATAGCCTCTTGAATTGTTATGACATATTGTATTTATATATTTATTCCTACATTTATGGATTAACTTTCTTGGATTTAATTTCTCTTGTAAGAATATCTGGCACTATATGTAAAACATTATATATAAACAGATACAAATATATAATTGAAAACGAGGGAAGCAGAAGAAGCCCTGGAAGGAGAGTAAAGGTTAACTTTGCCTCAGGATAAGTAACTAAAGGAGGTTCTGAACCTAGAAAGGTTGGGCAACATGGTAACACTCTATCTCTACAAAAATTAGGCAGATGTGGTGGCACACACCCGTAGTCCCAGCTACTTGAGAGGCTGAGTGGAGAATTGCTTGTGCCTGGGGGTTGAGGCTGCAGTGAGCTGCCGGCCACTGGGCAACAAAGCGAGACCCTGTCTAAAAAAAAAAAAAAAAAACCTAACAGATCCCATGGTGTTTTGATGTGAATGCTTTTCTATTTTATTTTAGATTCTTATGAGTTAATTTTAGGCTGCCAAAAAAATCAGAGTAAGAGATTTTCTGGAATTATTTTATCTTGTCTTCTCAATGTATTAGACAAGATTTAAACACAAACAGTTATTGAGGAAACTTCAATTCTGTAATCTAGCAGAGAGAGGTGGATTTGGATATGGGATATTTTAAAAAAGGAAAAATTCTGATGTAGAGATACCTTTAATAACTGACAGTGAATTTATGAGTATTATGTCTTGGTAGCAAAAGCAAATTCTAAATCACTACTTATTTAGTGTTATAAATGATTACATTTACTTTCCAAAACTGTTAGATTTGAAGATCAATTACACGTCCTAGGTTGTCATATGGTAACCATAAATTTAAATTTTAAATTAAGTATAGCCCTTTTTACGCAAACATAATGGTTGTCACATAACATAATTCATTTCAAATATAATTATGTGACATTTTTCTTCAATAATTAACATCAAATGCATATCACAAAATTAAAAAAATCAAGGTTAAAATAGATTAGAACAGTCAGAATTCTGCTGAGTTTTGCAACATTCTAATCTAGTGTGATCAGTGCAAAGCATATCTCTAAAATTTTTCATTAATTAATCAGACATTTTACTCCCTCTCACGGAAGAATTTCTAATGTGTTTAGTGACTCCCTCCAAATTTAAAATATGCAGATTTTTGGAAGTCTTATTTTTTTCAAAGAAAAGACTAATTCTGTGATTATTAAGACAAGAAATATATGGTCATTAAAAACATTTCTTATCTTGTCAAAGATACTGATTCAAAAATGTGTTTACCATGATAAGCAGCCAAAAGGGAAGGAAGAACGAAAATAATGAAATAATAATATGAAAAAATGGGAAGAATGTGAAATATCCAACCTTAATTTTGAAGGATCAGATAACCATTGTACTTACAGAAATTGTAGGCTTTAAGTACATATGACAAATGTAGAGAAACCTGAAAGAGTACATTTAAAAAGATAGGGAAAAGAAGATGCAAAAATCTTATCTTTTCCCTAATAAATTTGTAGTCTATATAATCTCACAATGAATTACAGTTATATCACTTTACTAAACAAGACTTATAATGAAATAAGAAGTAAGTTAAATACTTGTATGCATTTCATCGACTATAGAATGAACGCTAGCTGGCATCCACTGCTTTATTCTGCATAATTATATCTTATCTATTTTTTTAGTACATTCCTTTCTCCACACATCCTCACCAACTTCAAGTCACACAGACATTATGCTTCTACCATGGCTTATATGATTTTCTCAATCTAAAATATTCTCCTTTTTTTGTTTTGTCCAAAATTTTTCTTTTCGTGCAATGTTAGAATTCTTATCTCTTCAACCTATCTTCATTTTTTCTTCCCCATCTCAGAAGGACCATTAACCTCTCTCTTTCACTTAGGTCCTAAAATATCTTAGTATTTTGCACCTATACAATAGTATCCATTTAATTCTATCTTGGTTTTTAATTAGTTATATACAGATTTTTCTTCTCCTTTTGACTATAAATTTAAACTATATTATCTATTTTCAAAGTAAGATACTTGGTTTTATCTTTGTATTACTAACAACACTTACCATCTTGCAATGGTTTTGGAGATTATAAAAATAACAATATTAGCTAACATTTTAGTGTAGTGCTTACACAGTTCCAGGCACTATTCTAAGGGCCTTATATATTATACCATTTCAAACTTATCTAATACAATTGGCATTATTAGTAGTGAGTGTTCGGTAAAATATTGTAAATCATATTAGCCATCTACCTTAAAGTATATAGCCCACTTAAAAGTTGAGATTTTGTCTGTCATGAAAAGTCAACCTTAAGTGAGATGTATTAGAAGAGACCAACTTTATGTTAGATTAGAATACAGCCATATAGGGTTATATAGACTACATAGAATATAGGGTCAATGCACATCTTGGCCATTAACTAGTTGTGTGATAGAACCCAAGTTCCTTTAATTTTCTTATTTATAGTTCCCTCAACGTGAAAAAAGATATTTTTCTAATGGACCTATAAGAAAAGAAATATTACGCATTTAAGTAACTTCAAATATGTTAGGTACAGGGTATATATTGCAAAATCCCACCCGTTGTTATTGTTGATATTTTTGTTTTTAAATATTCATTTTTCTAGAGAGAGCTGAAGGCAACACTAAGGACATTTGAGGGGGGAAAAGGAAATGTTTTGACTTGGTCATATTTTTCACATAGAACCACTCTTCTAAGGATATTTTATATATTTTTAAACATTATTTCAAATATGCAGACAAGTATAGCGAAAAATGTTATATATGTCTGTAAACACTTCACCCAGATTCAGTTTGTCATGGTAAATTTTAGGCAACTATTATAAAAAAGATATTGCACCTTAAAGACACAATTGAAGCTTCACCCGAACTTATTCCTGTCCCCAGATTTAACTTTTTTTTTTTTTTGAGGCAAGTTCTGGTTGTGTCACCCAGGCTAGAGTGCAGTGGCGTGCTGTCTTGACTCACTGCAACTTCCACCTCCTGGGTTAAAGCGATTCTCCTGACTCAGCCTCCCAAGTATTTGGGATTACAGGTGCATGCCACCATGACCAGCTAATTTTTGTACTTTTAGTAGAGACGAGTTTCACCATGTTGGCCAGGCTGGTCTCTACTCCTGACCTCAAGTGATCCTCCTGCCTAGGTCTCGCAAAGTGCTGGGTTACAGGCGTGAGCCACCACGCTCAGCTGGTCCTTCCTCAGATTTAACCCTAAGTTGGTATCTATCCTCTCCCTTGATGTTTTTGTGCTTTGAATACATATATAAATATATACAGTGTATGTATAATTCTATGATTTAAAAAACAATTTCTTTAACTAGGAGCGAAATGTGTGTTCACAAGACTAAGTTTCAAATGGCTGTTTAAATTGAGTTAAATAACATACTCTCCATTAGTGTATGGAAACCACTGATTTCCCACAATTCTACAATATTTGGTAAGAAAAATTAATTTTGTCAATATATTAGTTATTAAATTTTATCTCATGTTGGCAATAAATTCAATTTATCTTTCAGATTCCCTTTGCCTTTTGTCTTTGTTTTCTGTAATTGTCTGTTGATATTTTATGCTGATGTTTCTATGTTTTTGATTTTGCACTGGTTATACTAGGTTTTTATATATCTTTATACACCAGCCTTTGTCAGTATGTAAGAATGTTTTCATAGTTTGTAAACTTTGTCTTTATTAACTTCATTTAGAACACTGGTAACTTGACTTATTTAGATAAAATAAATTCAACAAGCCAGAAGAGAACTGCTACACTTACTTTCCAACAAATGCGTTAGCCTACCTTATCCACCAGCATCTACCCCTCTATGTTTTCTTTAATCTTCTGTTTTAATCAATGCCCTATGTGTATTCCCATGGAATGTCAACAATTTCCCTTGTGGACTAAATCCTGTTCCCTCCTCAGCTCCAAAGAAGATAAAAGGATAAACTTCAGGAGTAACTCTCCTTCTCTTGGAGTGACCCTTCTCTAGGGTCACTCCTGAAGTTGCTCCTTTTATCTTCTTTGCTTTCTGCCTTATCAATGTTTCCATTCTACTGGATTATTACTATCAGCACAAAAACTTTATTAAATGAGTTTTTTTCTTGATCATGTGTTTTCTTTCAGTTATCACCATATTTCTAAGTTCCCTTTTGTACCAAAATAATTTGAACTAATTACTTGTATTTAAGGTCTGTGCTTCTGCGTATGATTTTTTTTTCTCAACAGACTCTAAAACCCACCATTTTAAAATAATACTTATGTTGGTTACCGGAAATCTTAATTTTGTCATACTGATGAACAAGCCTGTCTTCATTTTACTTCATGTCTATACACTTTTCAACAATTTTGATTTTTTTCTTCTTGAAACATAAATTTACTATCTAGGTTATCTTGGTAATTCACCAGCAGTTCTCATTTAAAAAGCATACTCTCATCCTTTCCGTTTTAAATATTGGAGTAATTTCTCTTTTATTGTCTAATGACACAGCTGACTTATGATTTTTGGTACCATAGCACATCGATCATTTCGAATTTTTTATTTCAGTCTTTGAGTGTAGACTCAACACACTCAGCTGTCTTTATAACATCTCCACTTAGATGTCTGATGAGCATTTCAAATGTAACTCATTCAAGAATAAATCCTGGATTCTTCTGTCTCAAAGTTACTCCTTCACAAATTTACATCAACTGAATAAATTCACCATGATTCCTCCAATTGCTGAGGCTGTAAACAGAATTTAACTTTAATTTTTTTCCTCACAATCTACATGCAGTTAATTTACAGTAACTACTTTAACTGGCCCTTCTTTAAAAATTTATCCTAAATCTAATACTCATTTGTTATCTCCACATCCTAGCCAAGCTGCAGTATTCTCTCTGCTTGATGTTCTCTATACTAATCTCCCTGATGCCGCACTTTGCTCTAGATGTTGATTCTCCAACCAGGGTGACATTTTTATTTTTATTTTACAATTTATTTTAAATTCAGGGGTACATGTTCAGGTTTGCTATATAGGTAAACTTATGTCATGGGGGTTTGTTGTGCAGATTATTTCATCACTCAGTTTCAAGCTGAGGACCCATTAGTTATGTTTCCTGATCCTCTCCCGCTTGCCACCTTACACCCTCTGATAGGCTGCAGTGTGTGTTGTTCCCCTCTGTGTATTTATGTGTTCTCATCATTTAGCTCCCACTTATAAGTAGAACATGTGGTATGTGGTTTTCTGTTCTTATATTAGTTTCCTAATGGCAATGGCCTTCAACTCCATCCATGTTCCTGCATAGGCCATGATCTCATTCTTTTTCATGGCTGCATAATAGTCCATGGTGTGTATGTTACACATTTTCTTTTTCCAGTCTACCATTGATGGGCATTTAGGTTGATTCCATGTCTTTGCTACTGTGAATAGTACTGCATTGAACACATGCATACATGTGTCGTTATGACAGAACAATTTATATTTCTTTGGGTATATACCCAGTAATGGGATTGCTGGGTCAAATGGTGGTTCTCTTCTTAGGTCATTGAGGAATTGCCACACTGTATTCCACAATAGTTGAACAAATTTATACTCCCACCAACAGCGTATAAGTGTTCCTTTTTGTCCACAATATCACCAGCATCTTTTATTAGTGCTTTTTGACTTTTAAGTAATAGTCATTCTGACTGGTATGAGATGGTATCTCATTGTGGTTTAGATTTACATTTCTTTAAGTGATCAGTGATGTTGAGCTGTTTTTCTTATGATTGTTGGCCGTATATATGTCTTTTTTTGAAAAGCGTCCGAGTCTTTTGCTCCTTTACCCACCATTTATTTATTATTTATTTATTTATTTTTTGAGACGGAGTCTCGCTCTTTTCATCCAGGCTGGAGTACAATGGTACAATCATGGCTTGCTGAAACCTTTGCCTCCCCTGCCTCAGTCTCTTAAGGATCTGGGATTACAGGCGCCCACCATCAGGCATGGCTAATTTTTGTATTTTTAGTAGAGACAGAGTTTCACTATGTAGGCCAGGCTGGTCTCAAACTCCAGACTTCAAGTGATCCACCCACCTCGGCCTCCCAAAGTGCTGGGATTACAGGCATGAGCCACCGTGCCTGGCCCTTTTGCCCACTTTTTAAGGGTGTTATTTGTTTTTATTTTTTCCTCGTAAGTTTAAGCTTCTTATAGATGTTGCATATTAGACTTTCATCAGATGCATAGTTTGCCAGTATTTTATCCCATTGTGTAGGTTGTCTATTCACTATTCCCTGTGTTGATAGTTTCTTTTGCTGTGTGGAAGCTCTTTAGTTTAGTAGATCCCGTTTCTCAATTTTTGCTTTTATAACAATTGCTTTTGGCATCTTCATCATGAAATCGTTGCCCATTTCTATGTCCAGAATAGCGTTGCCTAGGTTGTCTTCCAAAAGTTTTGTAGTTTTGAGTTTTACATTTAAATCTTTAATCCATCTTGAGTTAATTTTTATATACGATGTAAGAAAGGGATCTTGTTTCAATCTTCTATATAGGGCTAGCTAGTTATTCGAGCACCATTTATCGAATAGGGAGTTCATTCCCCATTGCTTGTTTCTGTCAACTTGGTCAAAGATCAAATCACTTCAGGTGTGTAACCTTATTTCTGGTTTCTTCATGCAGTTACATTGTTCTGTTTCTGTTTTTGTACTGGTACTGAGAGGCGACAATGTGCTAGCAGCCCTTGCTCACTCGCTCTCAGCGTCTCCTCGGCCTCGTCCGCTCTGGCCACACTGGAGGAGCCCTTCAGCCCACCGCTGCACTATGAGGGCCCTTCTCTGGGGTTGGCCGAGGCCGGAGCTGGCTCCCTCTGCTCACAGGGAGGTGTGGAGGGAGAGGCGTGGGTGGGAGCTGGGGCTGAGCTTGGTGATCACGGGCTGGCACGGGTTCTGGGTGGGCGTGGCCAGCTGGCACCTGCTGGGCTTGATCAGGGGACAAGCTCCCTCTGGGCTGCTGGAGTGCCTGTGCTAGGTGCCACAAAGTCCCGCAACGATTGCCCTTGAGAGGTGAAATGGGCTGGGCTTCTGTGTCAGGTGGGGACCTGGAGAACTTTTGTGTCTAGCTAAAGGATTGTAAATGCACCAGTCAGTGCTCTGTGCCTAGCTAAATGTTTGTAAATGCACCCATCAGCCCTCTGTCAAAACGGACCAATCAGCTCTCTGTAAAATGGACCAATCAGCTCTCTGTAAAACGGACCAATCAGCTCCCTGTAAAATGGACCAATCAGTAGGATGTGGGTAGGGCCAGATAAGGGAATGAAAGCAGGCCACCCTAACCAGTAGCTGCAACCTGCTTGGGTCTCCTTCCGCCCTGCAGAAGCTTTGTTCTCTCACTCTTTGCAGTAAGTCTTGCTGCTACTCAGGTTTTGGGTGGGTGCTGCCTTTATGAGCTGTAACACTCACCGCGAAGGTCTGCAGCTTCATTTCTGAGGCCAGCGAGACTATGACCCCACTAGAAGGAAGGAACAACTCCAGACGTGCCACTTTTAAGAGTTGTAACACTCACTGCCACACTCACCATGAAGTCTGCAGCTTCACTCCTGAGGTCAGTGAGACCATGAATCACCCAGAAGAAGAAACTCCAGACACATCTGAACATCTGAAGGAACAAACTCCGGGCACACCATCTTTAAGAACTGTAACACTCACTGCGATGGTCCACAGCTTCATTCTTGAAGTCAGTGAGACCAAGAACCCACCAATTCCGGACACAGTACCATGCTGTCTTGGTTACTGTAGCCGTGTAGCATAGTTTGAAGTTGGGTAGCATGATACCCTTAGCTTTGTCCTGTTTGCTTGGGATTGCCTTTGCTATTTGGGCTCTTATTTAGTTCCATAGGAATTTTAAAACAGCTTTTTCTAGTTCTGTGGAGACTCTCAATGGTAGTTTAATATAAGCAGCATTGAACCTGTAAGTTGCTTTGGGCTGTACAGCCATTTTAATTATTTTGATGTTTCTTATCCAGGAGCATGAAATATTTTCGTGTGTGTTTGTATCATCTCTGATTCCACTGAGCAGTGTTTTGTCGTTTTCCTTGTAGAGATTTTTTACCTCCCTCGTTAGCTGTATTTTATTCTTTTCATGGCAATTGTGACTGGGGTTGCATTCCTGATTTGGCTCTTGTTTTGACTGCTGTTTATGTATAGGACTGCTAATGATTTTTGTACATTGATTTTGTATCAGACTTTGCTGAAGTTCTTTATCAACTTGAGCTTTTGGGCTGAGATGGTGGGTTTTTCTGGATATGGAATTATGTCATCTACAAAAAGGGATAGTTTGACTTCCTCTCTTCCTATTTGGATGCTTTTTATTACTTTCTCTTGCCTGATTGCTCTGGCCAGGACTTCCAATGCTATGTTGAATAGGAGTGGTGAGAAAGGGCATCCTTGTCTTGTGCCAGTTTTCACGAGAAAGGCTTCCAGCTTTTGTAGATTCAGGAAAATGTGGGTTATGGGTTTGTCATCGATGGCTCTTATTTAGAAGTATATTCCGTCAATACCTAGTTTTTAACATGAAGCAGTGTTAAACTTTATTGAATGCCTTTTCTGCTTCTATTGAGACAATGTCATTTTTGTCTTTAGTTCTATTTATGTGATGAATCACATTAATATTGATTTGTGTATGTTGAGCCAACCTTGCATCCCAGGGATAAAGCCTACTTGATCATAGTGGATATGCTTTTTGATGTTGCACTGGATTCTGCTTGCCATCATTTTGTTGAGGACTTTTGCATTGGTGGTTATCAATGCAATATTGTCATGAAGTTTTTTTTTTTTTTTTTTGTCATTGTTGTTGTGTCTCTATCAGGAAATAACCAAAATCAGAGCTGAACTGTAGGAGATTGGCACATGAAAAACCATTCAAAAGAGGAATCAATCCAGGAACTTGTTTTTTGAAAAAAATAAGATAGCTAAACTAATAAAGAAGAAAAGAGAGAAGATCCAAGTAAACACAATCAGAAACAACCCAGGGATATTACCACTGATCTCACATAAATATGAATAACCATCAGAGAATATTATGAACATCTCTATGCATATGAATTATAAAATCTAGAAGAAATGAATAAATTGCTGGACACATACATTCTCCCAAGACTGAACCAATGAGAAATTGTATCTCTGAACATACCAATAACAAGCTTTGAAATTAAATCAGTAGTAAATAGTCTTAACCAAAAAGAACAGCTAGTATTATTCCTACTGAAACTATTCCAAAGAATTGAGGAGGAGGGATTCCTCCCTAACTTATTCTATGAGGCCAACATCATCCTGATACCAGAATATTTTTAATGGCAAGCAGATCATGTGATTCACTTGCACAGAACTTTGCAAAGTTCTCTCATGACAACTGAGATAAAACCCAAGGTCACTGTTACGATTTGTGAGAGTTATAACTCAAGATACCACATACTTTACCTAATGTTGTAATTAGTATGGCTAAAATATTTCTTGCTATTCATGTGAATGCTCATGCTTATATTTCTTATTCAAATTATCCTGTATATTTTTGTTCCCTTACCCCTACACATGCGTTTTTGAAACATATTGCTCAGGTACACAAAAATTCTCTTTGAATTTTGATTGGAACTTGAGTTTCAGACAATCTTTTATATTTTTCTGGTAGACATGCTTTGATTTATCAATATAATATAAAATATAGGAAACGACATTCAAGAAGAAAAAGAAGATTGATTAAAAGTATAAAATAAGAAAAATTTTTAAGAAGAGTATAAAACTAAATGAAAAATATAAAAGATTATGAGAAGACATTAAAAGTTAATGAAAATTTAACTTTAGCAGACAAAAATTAAAGTTTATAAGCAATGGAGATAAAATGTCCTTTAAACAAGGCAAACATTAGTACTACAATGTAAAACTAAAAATGCACCATTAGTAAATAATTGTTTATGCATGCAGATAAAATGAGAAATTGAAAACTAGAAGATGAAAAAGATTCTAATAATAAGGAACATATAAATTTAATATGTGCAATGAGGACTAAGATAAAAAGAACATAAAATAAAACATGTCAGATTTTAAAAATTGTAATACCAAGTTTTAAGAAAAATATATACATATATTAATTTATCATAGAATAAGAAAATCATAAAATGTTCTAACTGCTGCAGAATGATCACCAGATCACTGCAGAAAATAAAAAGAAAACTTTAGTGAGGCTAATGATATGTACATTTTGTATTGGTCCTTTAATAAAGGCATTTTCTTGACATAATTTCATATAGGTTCATCCTCAGTTTCAGAGTGGAAAGATTATTGATAGGGAGCTAGCTGCAGTGTTCCACACCTGCATCCACTGTGCAGTCCCCACATTCAGCAGGGAACTCTCAGCCACACCATTGCTCTTCTGAAGCCTGAGGCACACACAGCCTAGATGCTGCTAGCTCCACTGCAAGCAGTTAATTAGTATTCCTGCAACTATCCAGATTTTAAGTTGTGAATAAACATATTTAGAAAAAAAATGTTATGTAACGTGTAATTCTATTTACATTACTATAATAATAAACTTAAATTGGAATTTGGGAAAATGCAGAGATAATGTGACTTGTTAGAAACAGAAAGTTAGTTGAAGCTGATAGTTCATGAAATTGAGTAGGGTTCGTGAAGGTCTAGGACTAGAAAGAAGAGGATACTAGGTCAACAAAAGCCATGGAGAGTGAGGCGACAAGTACATAATAAAAGAGGCAGATAGTAGAGAAGCAGAAAAAAGCAGGTATCTGGAGACTAACTGAGTCAAGATTAATAATAAACTGACTCCTTTTGAGGTTGTTAGCATTGCCAGTGATCCTAGGTGTAAGGCCTCTGATACATAACACTTTTTATTTAATTTCCTTGGGGTGACGTCTTTTGTCATATGTATATTTATACCAAATGTTCATTATTTGAAACAGTCTAAATTGCTTCTTCTTTATAAACGATTATGTTAAATTTTTAAAAGACCTAAAGAAATTGAGTGAAACTGTCTTTGAATAAAATAAAAAACAAGAGAAGAATCATAAACCAAAAGAATCATCATTTGGCCATGATTAATGAAATAATACTAAACAAAGTCAAAGTGCATTTCTGATCAATATATTGACCAAACAATAGAAACAATATGATTTTGTAAAAGGAGACAATATTTATATAATTTTATAAGAATATAAATAAAATATTGTTTGTTGTTTGCGTTATAATTTTATTTTAAAAGTAATTTTAATTTTAATAATTAAATGCAAAGTTTTGCCAAACAAGGCAAATGATGCTATGACTGCAATTTTCAAACAAAAAGTGGTTTATAATACAATAAGAAAAACAGCATAGAAAATACATTTACTATGCAAAAGCTGAATATTTGACTTTATCGAGATGCAGAAAATCTACAAAAACTGTGTATGGATTTGCACACATCTGCATTTTGCTTGAGCTTTTATAAATACAAATCCCTTTTGCTAAAAAGTTCATCTTTTAGGCTGTGATTAACTTCTCTAGTTATTAAGTTAAGCTTCTTTTCTTAATTATTGCTATCTAAACGTCTCTTCAAGGTCTCCTGTACAAGTCTCAACTTATATATGTTTTCCTGCGATTTTTCCTGTGTTTCAGTTATACTTGACTTTTAATACTTCTTCAAACTTATGCCGTGTGTTCTTTACATTAGGTTTTTTCCTCCAGTAATAACTACTTTTTATTCTATTGTTTAAATCGTAACATTTTTATTTTTAATTAGGTAGGAAACACAGACAAGCAATACATTGTCATTGCAAATAACAAAATAGTAAAAGTTAAACTAGGATTATAGTCGAAGTGAGTAGCAGCATAATTGATAGTGGAAATATAGTAAAGAATAATAGAAGCTGTAAGAATAAAATTAGAATTATTTCTATCCTTTGAACGGACAGAGTAATATGTATTATGTGCATTCCACTTTCCGCTTCCACCAGGTATCCGCACTGAAACCTGTCAGTTGTGACTAGAATCACTTTAGGTCCACAAGGAAAGTAACTCCCAGTTAATCTGATTAACAATTAATACTACTGGGTTAATAAAGCTCTGAGAATTTTTAATAAGGGAACTTCTGAATTAATTATTTTTTAAAAAATTTGTGGTTACATAGTAGGTGTGTATGAATATGTATGTATATTTGTATATATCTATAACATACATATGTATATATCTATACATATACACACATATATGGGGTATATGAGGTGTTTTGACACAGGTATGCAATGTGAAATAAGCACATCATGGAGCACGGGGTATTCATCGCCTCAAGTATTTATCTTTTGAGTTACAAACAATCTAATTACACTCTTTAAGTCATTTTAAAATGTATGATTCCATTATTATTGACTATAGCCACCCTATGATGCTATAAAATAGTAGGTCTTATTCATTCTTTCTATTTTTTTGATACCTATTAACCATCCCCCCTCCCCCACCAACTCCCACTACCCTTCTCAGCCTCTGATAACCGTCCTTCTATTTTCTATGAGTTTGGTTGTTTTAACTTAGATCCCACAAATAAGTGAGAACATGTGATATTTGTTGCTGAAAATATTATGCCTAAGTTTTACACACGAAGACTTTCAATGTAAAAAAGCTATGTAGTTCTGGACAATTCATGATATGTTACAAAGTTATGTAAGAATCACACTCAATGTATTCTTAATAAACTCATCTTTGAAGGAAATAAGAAAACTAGGAATATAGTAATAACATTGTTTTGATTATTATAATTTAATACATAACAATAAAAAATGGTCAAAGTACATTTCTGATCAAAGTATGAAAAGAAAACATGTGTATGTTATTCTAGGGATGTGAATTAAAATTCTGTAATTTGTTTTCTAATTTTAAAGAAAAAATTGTATAGATATTTTTTATATGGTGATTTATATATTTTACATGTGTGTATATATATATACGTGTGTGTGTGTATGTTTATATATAGCTTGTTTATACATTCTCATACAGATTTTAACACAGGAGGGATATTTATTCTTAGTTCCTTCCATCTCTTCAATTTCTGACTAAACTCACTTGTTTATTGCCTAGGCATTAGGTAAGCCACTTTTTGGAGCAATGACGTTTTTCCTCCTGCTGATGCCTTTTTTACCAACCTTCATGCTTACCTGTCTGGAATCTTTATCTTTCACCTAAGTCCTCTCTACAAAACTCCTTGCTGCTTCTCTGTAATTGAGCTTGATCACACAGAGCACCCTTATCCTCCTGGCTTTGCACTACCTAATGCTTCTAGGCTTCTTCCCAATTTTTCATTAGCTTAGAAGGAATATGGAGAAATCCATTTCTTTAACTAAAATAATAGTCAACGGGAAATGGTTTTCTAGGTCTTTTTTTTTCTTTTTTAGCACTAGAGATTAGTTTTATCTATTCCAGGTGGGTTTTCTTGAATATGTTTACCTCCTCATATTGGCATAATTCTATTTTTTATTATTGAGTTTTATTTAGCTTTTAAATAAGAAGATGAAAATAAGTAAAAACCACACATATTTTCAGATAGTCAAGCTAGAGTTTGTTTGTTATTCAAAGTAGATTTGAGTACTTTGATTTGTAAGAAGTCTTAATAAATCACTAAAACGGGTAGTTTAAAATCCAGAAGAAATTTAAATTGTTAAAATGCAGACACTAAAAGTCACTAGTGTAACTTTATTCCATACGTAATTAAATAAACCTCATTACCTCCCTATCCCTAAGCATCTGCGTCCTGTACACCTAGGAAAACCAAGTTTACAGTAAGTTTTATTTATATAGAGGACTGAATTCTGAAAAGTTATTTTGATAAGATATTAAAATGCTGGCCGGGCACAGTGGCTCACGTCTGTAGTCCCAGCACTTTGGGAGACCAAGGTGGGCAGATCACCGGAAGTTGGGAGTTTGAGACTAGCCTGACCGACCAACCAACATGGTGAAACTATGTCTCCACTAAAAAATACAAAAAATTAGCCGGGCGTGGAGGTGCATGCCTGTAATCTCAGCTACTCGGGAGGCTGAGGCAGAAGAATCGCTTGAACCCGGGAGGCAGAGGTTGCAGTAGGCCGAGATAGCACCATTGCACTCCAGCCTGGACAACAAGAGCGAAACTCAGTCTCAAAAAAAAAAAAAAAAAAAGGTGTTAAAATGCTGAAATATGGGGGACAACCAGGGCAATACCTAATGAAATATCTCTGGGAGGATCCCAATAAATCTAAATCTATAACTTAAATTGTTCAAATGGCACATGGTAAAATACATTTCTAAATTTATTAGAAATGATAGCAAATGAATACATGTGAAGTTTATTTATTTATTCATTTTGACACAGGGTCTCACTCTGTTGCCCAGGTTAGAGTGCAGTGACAGGATCACGGCTCGCTGAACCCTCGATGTCCTGGGCTCAGGCAAGTCTCCTACCTCAGTCTCTCAAGTAGCTAGGACTACAGGCATGCACCACCACACAATTTTTTATTTTCTGTTGCGACAAGATTTCATGAATTGCCTAGGCTGATCTTGAAATCTGGGGCTCAAGAGATCCTCCTGCCTCGGCTTCCCAAACTGCTGGGATAGAAGATGTGAACTACCGAGGCTGGCCAAGATGCAAAGTTTAGATGTGGTACACTTGTATTAAGCATCAAACGACCCCAGTCTTCTCACCTTATGTTTCTGAATAGTTCTTTTAGATTTTTAAATGTCACAGTGACTGAAGATATGTTGACACACAAATTTGTGGAAGAGTTTCTGACATATATTTGCAAACATTTTTTCCAGAATCTGTTAATTTTGGTGTCGTTTTGTCCCTTTGAGATACACACACACACACACACACACACACACACAGTTTTTGCTCAAATTTTGCAACTCTATTCAATCAGCAACCTTATTTGAATACTGTTTTGCCCTGCTTTGGAAAAAAGTAGACAGTGATGCTGTCTCCACATCACTACACCCTTTAGATTACTGTACCCATTTACTACTAGTCATGGCTCACGTTTACTCATTTCTCATTATGTGGGAGTGCACATTGCATACGTTATCTCATTTAATCTCCACACCACCCAAGGGAGTTAATATTTATTCTCCTAATTCACAAGAAGTAACTTAACATTTAGAAAAGTTAGACAACCTGCTATCAACAGCTAGCACCTGAAAAAGTTGAGATTTAAACCCAGATACTCTGACCTCAAAGTGTCTCCTCTTATCTTTACTTATTAAACTACAGACTTAATAAGTAATTAATTAGTTAATAAGTCAAAATAAAAAATAACTTTCATTCAATGTATATACTCTTCTTTCAACCTCAGCGTCTTTAATGAATATTAATTTATTGAAACAATCCTAGTAGTGTTAGAAAGCAGTAGGACCCAGAATGGCAGGAAGTAACATTTTTTAAGGTAGATTCAGGTGAAAAATATTTGATACCTAAATCCCTTTTAATTCAAAATTAAAAAACAGTAAGAAGATTTGTGAAAGAAGTCTAATATTAAAATTTTGGCTATGTACATTAGAGATAAATATCAATAAGATAAAGTTATTGCTAACTTTAATATTGAAATATTCTAAATTTATCAGTTCCCATCTTGAGTAGCTTTGTGTTCTAAATAAAAAAATGAAAGTTATATGTAACTCAGAATCTAAGATTTGTTCTACCTTCTTATTTGAAAGAACCTCAACTCTGAAACTATTCAGAGGTGGGTTTAATTCATTGCTCTGATACTTTTTAATTGAAGTATTTATAAAATGAAGAAAAATAATAACATTATGATTGTAGGCATTTATGATGTACACAAAAAACAGTATACCTTCTGACAAATTTTTGCTTGATGATTATTAAATATTACTGTCTGTTAAAAACATCTTCCCTCTTCTCCTGTTCCAAAGAGAATAAACCAAGGTAAATGTGTCTGAATCAGTCCACAATATATTCTGTGAACATACTCATTTGTTATAAAGTCATTTAACCAAGACATTTATTGATTTATTGGTGTCTCACTCTTTACATAATGATGCTGTATCAATGAGACATAGGTAGATGGACTCTTGATGGTGAGTAATATGTCTCTGAGATTTTAAAATATTTGAGTAAGATAAAGTTTTCTAAAATTCTATGAGAACATGCAGCTAACAATATAAAACATTTCTCATTGTTTTATTAAAATAAAATGTTCAATAAATTTAATCTTAATAAAACCTTCTTTATAGAACTATTTTTGGAAAAGAAAAGATTAAACCTAAAAATGTTTGGAAAAATATTAGAAGGATGCCTTTTACTAGCTATCACATAGTTAAAGATAGACTATTTAAAATAAATGTGAAAAATTAAAAGAAATATTATTCAATCTGAAAGTAATATGCAGTAATTAAAATAAGCAAAATAACTCGGAATCAATACAATTCAGTTTCAAGTAAAATATGTATACATAAGTGTGAACATTTTATGTGCAATATAGTTTTAAAGTAAAACGGAATATTTGTCAATTTAAAATGCTGGGATAGTTGGCTCCATTTGGAGGTCAAAGAATTAGATAACTATCAGGCAAAACACACCAGAAATATGTGTTATATTTAAAAGTTATTTCATTTCTAAAAATAAACCAATAAGTGAAAAAATTTAAAAGTGATAAAGTGAGCATTTTATGTAGGAAAAACATTTAGCAACTCTAGAGCTAAGCTAGAAACCACTCTGAAGAATATTGACTCAAAGTCTAAATATTATTCCACCCAAAAATTACTATAAGCAACATTAAAAGAGGGAAGACAAAATAAATCGACATATATATGTTTTTTTATTACTATGTGCAAAAGGAAAATGAGTGTCTTCAATGAATGAGGTTGGGAAAACTGAACATTCACAGGCAAAACAATAAAATTGAACCCTTATATTCCATCATATACAAAAATTAATTCAAAATAGATTAAATATTTAAATGCAAAGAAAACATAGTAGGAAGGCTCCTAGATATTGGTCTTTACAATGCTTATTATTTGTTTTGATATGGCATTAAAAGCACTGGCAACAAAACAAAAGTAAACAAGTGGGACTACATCAAACTAAGACACTCTATGAAATGGGAATAATACAGGGTGGTTGCAGGAGAATAGAAAATTTCAGGCAGCAGTTTCACATGGCTAGTAAAAGGAAACTGTTGAGATAGCTGCATAAGCTAGGGACTGATAAGTCCCTGAAAAACCAGGGTGTGGAATAAGCTGGACCCAACATGGCACTGGATTTGAGCTGGGTTTCACCTACAACCTCATTATGCACTTATCAACACACTAAATCCCACACTTGCCAGCACCATGACGGTTCCTAGAACACCTATATTTGGTGTAGAAATAGGTCGTGCCACAGTTTTGAGAAATCCTAGCCTTTTTCCAGCAGAAATTGAAACAGAAAAGTCAGATTAGATTGGGTATTTGATCGATAAGAAAATACTGTCTTTGAAATGGTGTTCCTAAAGGTTAGGGCAAAGACAACTCAGATACAAAGTGGCAGAGCTTCTGAAGATCAATTTGAGCCTTTGTCAGAGTTACAATCAACAGTTTACAAAGTAGAAAGGCGATAGAGCTAAGACTTACAACGTGGAGAGTGTAGGAGAGAGAGAGAGGGAGACAGAGAGATCTGATCTAGCAAAGAAGAAAGATCAGGTGAAGAAGTGTCTATGGGACTTTCTGTCTCTATCACCATATTTCCTTTAGCAAAGAATTTAAAAGTTGTGGGGGAACTGTTAAACCGGCCATGCTAGTCAAGGGACAATTCATTAAACAAGGGAAAGCATCAGTGAGTTATCAATATCAGTATCTCTGACTCCTGGAGCACCAGATAAGGCCGACTTGCAAAAAGATTTGTTGGGGATAAGGCCCTGTGAGGGGCCTGATTCTTCATTAGTCCTAGGCACAGTCACTGTTTTGATCCAGAGATGTTTTAAAAAGTAAATATATTGGTAAAAAGAGAAGTCTGAAAAAACCTGCAGAAGCAAGCAGTATTCTGAGCTACCGTGGAACAGTGGAAATCAAACACTTGGAAGGTGAGACAAGTTTTTTTTGTTTTCTGTTTGTTTTGTGACGAACTTCTAGATTGCTAAGTGAAGGTTGTAGAAAATCAGTTGAATTCCACTGACAGGAAAGCATTGAGTAAGTTTTATTTTCTGATGAGACCAAACATGCCTGTATAAGTGATAGTAGAATGATATGGAAATGGGACAAAATATTCTATCTGAATTACTAGGTATCCTGGCATGTGCATTTTAATGTTAACTGCAAGAGAAGTAAGAATTTTTATTCTCAGAAAGTTGATGCTCACATTAAAATAAGATAAAGGATCAGAAATTGAAAACTAGGGACAAAGTACAGGATGTAAGAGCCGAGGGCCAAAAAGATTAACTAAATCTGAGAAAACATAATTTGAAGTTACTTTTAGTGTTATTTTAATATATATAAGGATATCAAAGCCAGTAGAAAAGAGGGAAAATTAGAGATAATTACTCTTCTCTTAGGCTGAATGTAACAGACATGAGTTAGGAATAACAGCTGATTATTTACATGTTAAAGAAAAGAGACAGGTTTTTTTGCTCCATGTCTATACTGGTTGAAGAAATTCCTACCCTGAGATAAAGTATTTCATAAAGAAGTTTACTTAGAAGCCTCTGTCAGATAATCTTTGAGGAAGTGGATGAAGTTGGACTGGGAAGAGCAAGACGCTAACCAGTAACGTGGTTGCCCGTGAGACCTCAGCCAATCATATAGGGAGTTGGGGAGCTAGGCTGGCCTTTCTCAGTTGTCTCAAATTGAAGTAAGGCTGCTGCTTTGAATTTCTGCATCATGGAAAACTGGTTGGCTGCAAGGCGAAAATGCAACTTTGGGTTAGATATATCCCTTTGGCCAAAGCAATTTCAATTGACATTTGAAGCTATAATCCATCAGTGGCCAAATTTTTTAGCAGTGGATACATTTGCCCTGAAGTAGGATTGGACAGAACACGGCCGTATTTGCTGCAGGAAATATGTATGTTAGGAGGTGATAAATCTTTCAGAGAGAGATGAAGCAGGGCAAAAGTCTCATGTGACTGAAAGGGTCAGATTGTGGCAGAATGAGGTTCAAGTACAAAATGGTTTTATGACACATACACTTTCTGAATGCTGGGCATAAGTATTTTTTTTTTCAAGGAGACACTAACATAATGTTACTTAGCACAGAATGGTTCCCAGTATACAGTTTTACTGCTAATCTATAATTCTTTATTACAATACTCACAATTAGTTAATTAAAAATAATACCCAATGAAATACTCAGGGTACAGTTTCTTAAATTGGATGTGGCATTTTCTTTCACACCATTTTTTTAAACAACACTTCTGAGAAGTCCGCGTTTCCTGGTGTCTAACTCAATTTTTGCATTTTTTCCAATGAGTTTCCATAAGAATTTTTCTGAAAAGGAAGTATATCACGAAGTTGAAAATATGGTTTTTGCAGTTAGAATTTTTTTGAATTCCAGATTTCCAATGTGACATTGGGCAGGAACTTAGACATTTAAGCCTCCATGTTTTTTTTTCTTTGTAAGTCCTTTTTTCTTTGTAAATCAGAGTGATCTTGTTAATGATAAAAAAAAAGCATAAGTATGTTAAGTGCTTAGCATAGGACATGATACACAATAAGCATTCATTAAACTGTATATTTATAGTATTATTCGTGATTTAAGTAGAAACAGCTGTAGCAGTAACAACAAGATTGCCCTGATTCACTCTTGAGCAAGCTCTTCCAGCAGAACTCACTGTTTCTATTAACTTTATGCGAATAAGTTTACCATAAAAGGACTGAATTAAACTGATCAACCATATATAGTTTTAGAATTTTGCCTAGGGCACATTTACACAGTGCTACAAATCACCAACATGTTTTACACCTGTTTCTATGAGCTTAGTAGATTCTTAGTTATGCATACATGTTTATAAATAGTTAATTTAATAACTAAATTTAACTGTAATATGAACTTCATTAAAAATACCAAAATGTAGTACAGGTTACTGGAAATTTTTTAAACAAATATTTATATGCAAGATATCAGAATACAAATTTTAAATGTGAACAGGACAGGTGATGCATGCATGTTACCATGACAACCTTGTAGAAAGACTTTATTTCAGTGCTTAGCACCACACCAAAAAAGTGTCCTTTCTAAACCAATGATTCTGTGATAGAGGCACCTATGGAGCTTGTCATTTGAATTTAAGAAATCCGAAAAAAAGTGATTTTGCCTCCTCTAGTGACATTTCTACCTTATTGCCTGAAAAGGAAATAAAGTGGTTCTTATGAATGATTTATTTTGAACAAGCCACTGTAATATAAATGGAATAATCTTTGGAGAATGAAGAAGCCCAGGGCAGTAGCCTGTTGAAGCAAAATAACAAATGCAAGTGGGTAGTTTTGCTTTAGTTCCATAAGGGCAGAGAAACTAATGATTGACTCTAAAAGAAAATTCTACATTTCAGACCACCTAAAGACTCTGGGAAGCAAAATAAAATGTAACTTACAAAGTTAGAGAACTAAATCTGGTCATTTTGAAGAGAATTTTAATTTTAAATTTAGATGGCCTCTACTGGGCCCTAGAAAAGTTATTCCCTAATTTTTAATGATTTTCTTTTCCTCTGAACTAGTTACAAAATAGAACATTTACTATTAACACCATTTAAAAATTACTACAGAATAAGTATGTAATTTTCTCTTGGCTGTAAGTCTGTATTAATTATGTTTATATAATGCTGAGAATATAGTAGATGTTCAATACGTATCTGCTTTAATGATTGAATTAAGACTTTTGGGATACCTAAAATATTTGTAGTATTGGAAAATAGCTAAAAAAGATGCCAAACAAGAAGTCTATATAGTGAGCTTTGTTTTTTAAACTCTATATAGTATTCATATTTGGACCAATCTCTGTTCTGATCATATCTCCTGCATCATACCACTGTATCATATTCTCAAGGCAAATTGCAGACACAAGATTTTTATAGTTGATGGTTTTCATGATATATGAGAGAAACACACGTATATCCCCGGGCCGACATAATGAGGAGTTGAGAAATTACAAGTCTCTCATTACACAACATCCCCTTGGAGCTAGGAAGTGTTTATTCTTGAGAATCATATGAGAATTACATCCATGCACCAGGAAAACCTAATTTGGACAATGAATTGCTTCTCAGATATGAAGAAAAACCTGACTTGGACAATAAATTGATTCAAATCAAGAATAAAGCACTTATTTAATGACAATATATATCTCGTACTGACTCTATGGTATTTAGAACCTTGAGCAACTCGATTCCTCTATATATCTATATTTCTTACTTGACTATATATAGTTACATATATACATGTCTTACATATATATACACATACACACACACACACATATATATATATACACACACACACACTTACATACGTACACATATTTCTTACTAGGAAAACATCAACATATAGAATTTTCTGATTTATTGGGTGTACTGCATTCTGAAGGAGAGACCCCCATCCTGGGAGAGTATTGCCTTTGAACTAGTGCTTCTGTCTTGCTTTCGATAGATCTTCCCTATGACTATCAGGCCAGCAGATTCTGAGTAGCCCAAAAGTTATATCATGAAGTGACTCCTATTTTACAAGCTTAGTTCTGCATCCGATTTGCTATAAAGTACATTTGTTAGCCCGATGGAACGTTAAGTAGGATACAACTCTAACCGTTCAAATTATCTGTAAAACATTAGGTTGTAGTGCCAACTGAGGCTCTGATGGCAGAAAATACAAACAACCACAGAGTAATTTTCTAAAAAAAAAAAACAAACAAAAAAAAAAACGCTGTTTCTAGGACTGAAGGGTTCCAATGTAGTCAAACTGAAATCATGAGGACATTTGATCTCTTCAAGACATTGAGGCACATCATAGGCATAATAGAGATCTAGAAGTAGCAGCAGAAAGCCTTAGCTTGGTAACAGGGGGCATGAATTTGCACCAGTAAGTCCCGTCTCTGCTACTGTGGCCATTGTCTTCACATGTCCATCACACCAGCACAACAGACAGTCTGTTGTCAACTGGTCTGAACATTTGTTAATTTGGTTGGTTAGTTCATATTTTTTGAGGGATGTTCACTTGTCCACTTTTGCCCACTTTCATATATTCATCCATATACCTTTGACCTTCTTGATATTGGATTTTCCATGTTCCCCACCCCCCAAGCCCTGACCTGCTTGCTAAAGAATTTATCTCTGTTTGAGTTCATATATTATAAACATGGCCCACAAAATATGTGCACCCTCTGAAGTTATGCCTATCAGGAGGATTTTCTCTAGTTAATATCTTTCAACATTACTTCTGATTAAGGCTCTAGTACAATTCCTATTCATTTGTGAAAGGCTTTCATAAAGTGAGCCAACTAATTCATAGATTATGTGCAGGCCTTTTCCTCGTTCTTCAACTGGTGAGGTAGGATCTGAAATATAGTTAAAGTTATGAGCTGAGTGAAGGCCTCTGATACAACAGTGGAATATGGCATGAATCTCTGGGCTTCCTGGTCATGAAATTTTTGTTTCCTTCGGTTCTTACTTTGCTTGATCCTGGATAAACCAACTCCATCATACTACGGATTGTTACTGTCCTCAGATCTTATTACTCAATGGATCTGACAGTACAGGGATCATAATTTATATGGGCACTTGATGTCCTGTAATGAGGCTTTCTGTTTATACTAGGGCTCAGTACGTCTCAGAAGCTTTTTCTTAAAAGGCTCTTAATTTTCTGCTAGAGGGTCAGGAATTTGCTACATAAATCATCAACTTACATTGTGGATCTCCTCCTGGGGATCCACAAAATGTACACAATTGCCACAAATTGTACACCCCCTTTTTTTTTTTCACAACCACCAACACCTCCAACATAATGTTTAAGAGTTGCTTTTCTGGCCACCCAGATTTGCTGCAGAGCAGGGCTCCACTCAAAACAGGCACTTTTTTTTTGTATCACCCCATATATGATCCAGGGTATTATTCTTAGATGTGCAATGTACTGCCTCCAGGATTCAAAGTGCCCTACCAATTTTGGCACTACTTCGATGTACAAAGTATAAATTGCAATATTTTTTACCTTGAAAAGGATGTCCCAGCACACTGCTGACCATTTTAACCCCCCAAATTTGATGTAGTTTTAGATCCATGATTCTTTGAAGAGTTTATTTTATACTCTCTAGAGTACTATATCTCGTAAAGACTTCCAGTAAGCTAGCCACTTCTCACTCATCTTGCCCCATCAACCTCATGTCTCTAATGTAATGGATCCATATGAAGCTCTGAGGGATGCGCAGCCACTCCAGATCTCTTTGTACCAAGTCAAAACTCAGAAAAAAATTAAAGTAGCCCTTAATAAAAACCATAAAATATTTTCAATTAATTTATTTTATTGACACACAAATTGTATGCATTTATCATGTATAACATAATGTTGTAAAGTATATGCACATGGTGGTAGTTAAATCTAGTTAATTAACAAGTGCTTTCCCTTGTAGAGTTATCATCTTTTTACTGAGAACACAACATCCACTCTGTCAACATTTTTTAATAACACAATGTATTGTCCTTAGCTATGAGCACCATGCTATACAGTAGATCCCTTTAACTTATTCTTCCTATCTAACTGTCGTTACACATCCTTTGACCAACATCTCCCTAAATGTGACTGTAAACTCTTTCTACTGCTCTTTTCTGCTTGGAATAGAAAATAGTACATTCACCAAATCAATAGGCAGTGCATCTGTTTGTCTACTTTTCCATAGTCCTTAAAAACAGGTTAATATTGTAGAAGCAATGGTAATTTTGAGTCCATATTTAATCAATAACAAATATTAACCAACCTAGCATTATGTGAAGCATTAATGCCGAAAGCATTCCTGACACTATAGAAGCAACCAAAGTTTCTAAATTATGGTTCTTGCCTTCAGAGGTAATCATCAAGTTGAAGATGACAGCTATTTAAGTTAAAAAATATATTTTTTTAGACGAAGTTTCACTCTTATCACCCAGGCTGGAGTGCAATGGAGCGACCTCGGCTCACTGCAACCTCCGCCTCCTGGGTTCAAGCGATTCTTCTGCCTCAATCTCCCAAGTAGCTGGGATTATAGATGCTCACGACCACGTCTGGCTAATTTTTTGTACTTTTAATAGGGACAGGGTTTCACCATGATGGGGAGGCTGGTCTCGAACTCCTAACCTTAGGTGATCCGCCCACTTCAGCCTCCAAAGTGCTGGGATTAGAGGCATGAGCCACCGCTCCCTGCCCAAAACTTAAACTACATACTCACATGTATTAGTATAGAAAATATATATGTGTATGAGTGTTCAAAGTTATAATTTCTGAGGAATTTTCAAACAAAACAACATGCTTAAAGTTGCCCTGAAAACATAGAAGGCCTCCAGGAAGTTCAAAAGCGTGAATGCCATTTTGGACCTAGAAGAGGTATCAGTACCAGTGTAAAAGTAACTAATTTATACATACATCAAGCAATTATTTTGCAACTTGTGTATCATGCAATTTTGTATATCATGCAAAATTGCAAACACATTATATATATATGATAAAATTTATCTCAATGACTCTTTAAGGCATTTTTGTATCTTTAGTATATAAACAAAATAAAATATTTCTGGAAGGTTTAATTAACCATAAGTTTCCAGCTAGAGAGTAACAAAGCTCAACAGATCTCTCAAAAAATTCACCTTGCCTCTTTTGATTAAAAATCAACTTTTCTTTTTCTCACTGAATTGATGTTGCATGGCATTTTATTTCCCCAACTTGTTCTAATTACAACTAGAACAATTGATTGCCAGTCAAATGCATGATACCTCACAACAAACACAATCAGTTCAGTGTTTACCCAAGATTCTTTTCAGGCAACATATTAAAGTTTTCTGTCATCATGTGCTCTTAGATCCCCTACCACTATGCTGTTCACAGAAGTCTAAGCTGAATAAAGATAAAACTTATTACTCTATACAAGTCAAAATTTTGTAGCATCTTTAAGTAGACAGCAGCGAGTGCAATGTACTAGGGATGATTCAAATGACGAAGAATATTATTACTGTCTTCTTTGAGACTACAGTGATGTAAATAAGTGTTCTTTGGATCTACCAGGCATTTTAAGTGTTGTCAGAATTATTTCTCTGTAAATTGGGAATCAAATCTATCAGCTTCTGGTGATAATAGAATAATGAATGTCTTAAATTATGGAAAACTTGACATTTTATGTTTAGTATTATTGAAGATACTTTTAAGGAAGCTTAAAATTTATCAAACAACCCTAAAGTTGTTTGATAAATATTTTAAAATCAATACTTTTGTAAAGTTATCATTAGATGGGCTTCACAAGTGTTAAGTAGATATTATTGAAATCCTTTAAATCAGGGAATGTTTTTGTCAAATTAGTAATTTGATAGTCATTTTTTTCTCCCATCGAAGTACTAACCAGGCCCGACCCTGCTTAGCTTCTGAGATCAGACGAGATCAGGCGCGTTCAGGGTGGTATAGCAGTAGACAATAGCCCTTTTTTTCTGACCGAAAATGTGGCTATTTAGCAAAAGAATAAACTCTGGATTGCTTCTCTGTCATAGAACTTTATTCTGGGGGAATGGCATAAATGGCTAAATTGTGTGCATCATCTATTGTGATGAAGCTTTAATATCCAATACGAATAAGACACAATTCTTCCCATCAAAGTAAGAATTGATACTTCACTAAGACACTCAAATATTTGTTAATTTATGTATTTATTTTTAAATAATTAATTGAAAAATAAAGGTTATGTATAGTAAAGGTGTACAATGTGATGATTTGATGTGTATATTATTGTGTAATTATTACCACAATCTAATTAACATGTCCGTCATCACCTATGTTGTATATTAGATCCCCACAATGTTTTTATTCACCTGAAAGTTTTATACTTTGACCAATATCTTATGATGACCCTCTCTGATACCCCTGGTAACCACCATTCTACTCTGCTTCTGTCTGTCTGGTTTATTTAACTAAGCATAACATACTTCCGGTTCTCTGTGTTTCCACAAATAACAAGATTCCTTTTTCATGGCTGAATAATATTCCATTATATATGTACCACATTTCCTTTATACATTCATTTATTGATGGATACTTAGGGTCATTTCATATCTTTCTATTGTGAATAATATCACAATAAACAAGGAAGATACAGATACTCTTCAAGATACTTATTTCCTTTGATATATGCCCAGAATATATGCTGGACTGTATAAGAGTTCTATTCTTAATTTTTTGAGGAATTTTCTTGATGTTTTTCATATGATTCTACCAACTTACATTCTCACCAACAGTGTACAGGGTTACCTTTTCTCCACACCCTAACCAATATTTGTCTCTTGCTTTTTTTTTTTTTTTTTTTTTTTTTATAACAGCCATCCTAACAAGTGTGAAGTGATTCCTCATTGTGGTTTCAACTTGCATTCTCTGATAATGAGTGATGGTGAGACGCTTTTCATATATTTGTAGGCAATTTTTATGTCTTCTTTGGAAACATGCCTATTCAGACACTTTGGCCATTTTTTATTGGGATGGTTGTGGGGTTTTTGTTTGTTGTTTGCTGTCGGGTTTTGTAAGATTTATATATTTTGCATATTGATCCCTTATCAATTATATGGTTTGCAAATATTTTCTCCCATTCTGTAGGTTGTCTTTTTATTTTATTGATTATTTTCTTTGCTGTGTAGAAACTTTTAGTTTTGTTTAGTCTCAGTTATTTATTTTTGCTTTTGTTGGCTGTGCTTTTGATGTCATGTTTAAAAAATTGTCAGGGAAAATTTTTCCATGATTTCTTTAAGAGTTTTATGGTTTTAGATCTTATATTTCAATATTTAATTTATTTTTGGTTAATTTTTGTATACAGTGTAAGACAAAGGTCCAATTTCATTTTTGCATGCAGATATTCAGTTTTTTTCAGCCCAATTTATTGATGAGGTTTCCTTTCACCATTTTGTTTTTTAGATGTCCTTGTCAAAAATTAATTGATCGCATATTGGTTAGCTTACTCCTGAGTTCTATATTCTGTTCCATTGGACTCTATGTCTCATTTTATGCCAGCACCATCTTCTTTTGATTACTGTAAGTTTGTAATTTAGTTTGACATCAGGCAGTGTGATAACTCCAGCTTTTTTCTTCCCGAGATTGGTTTCACTATTCTTGTTTCTGTGTGTGTGTGTGTGTGTGTGTGTGTGTGTGTGTGTGTGCGCGCTTCCATATGAACTTTTGGATTGACTTTTTTCCTATTTTTTGGAAAAAGGCCATTGAAATTTTGTAGAGATTGCATTGACTCTACAGATTGCTTTGGATATTATGGACATTATAATGAATAAACTCAGAAAAGCTACAATTTACGAAATCATCATACAAACATAAATTGTGTTTCTATACTTTAACAACAAACTGTTGGAAAAATAATTTAAAAGCATGATTTTATCAAGATTTATAAAAAGTTTAAGCAGAGGTGAAAAATCTCTATACTGAAAATGATAAGGTATTGATTAAATAAATTGAAGAAGGCAGGGCACGGTGGCTCAAGCCTGCAATCCCAACACTTTGGGAGGCCGAGGCAGGCGGATCACAAGGTCGGGAGATCAAGACCATCCTGGCTAACACGGTGAAACCCCGTCTCTACTAAAAATAGAAAACCAAAATTAGCCGGGTGTGGTGGCTGGTGCCTGTAGTCCCAGCTACTCCGGAGGCTGAGGCCGGAGAATGGCATGAACCTGGGAGGTGGAGCTTGCAGTGAACCAAGATCACGCCACTGCACTCCAGCCTAGACGACAGAGTGAGACTCTGTCTCAAAAAAAAAAAGAAAAAAAAAATGAAATTGAAGAAGACAAAAATAAATGGAATAGAATGATATGTAATGCCTCTGGATTGGAAGATCTTTTATTAACATACACTGAAATTTTCAGACAGAATGGCATTTTTCTTTTCTATTTTAGGGATGATGAAATTGAAACTGAAACCTAAGGAGGTTACATAATTAGCTTACTATCACATTACTAGGAAATGGATGTCCCATATTCAAACCCAGAAAGACTGATTCCAAAGCTACAACATCAAAATGATGCTCTCTCTTCATATGCATAAATGTTTATGAAGAAAACAAGAGTGCCTATATATGCATATGTATATGTATATGCATATAGGTATATATTCATATGTGTATGTATATGTACACATATATATAAATTTATATGTATGTGTATGCATGTATATATAAATGTATATATGTATATATAAATGTATATATGTATATATAAATGTATACATGTATATATAAATTCATATATAAATTTATATATGTGTATGTATATATATGAATTTATATATATAAATTTATTTATATATGTGTGTACATATACATACATAGATTGTGTTTTATTTACCATAAACATCACTCTCCTTTAACGCGTCATTCAGTACATTTAGTTATTTACAAACTTGTGAAACTGTCACCACTCTCTGATTCTCAAATATTATCATCATCTCCTCACACTCTGTCTGAGTCAATTTTATGTTGCTGTAACAGAATAACACAGACTAGGTACTCCATAAAGAATAGAGGTTTATTTAGCTTAAATTTCTGGAGACTGGGAAGTCCAAGAGCATGGCATTGGCATCTTGTGAGAGAATTCTCACTGTGTCATAACATAAAGGAGGGATTACAAAGTGAAAAGGCAAGAACAAGAAAACCAATGAGAGTTCACTTTTGTGACAAAGCCATTCCCAGGATAATACACCCACTCTTGTCAAAATGACATTAATCCATTTATGAGAATAGAGCCCTTATTAACCCTTTATTTATGATGACAGATAAATTAAGCTTCCCACACAAACTTTTAGAGCACACGTTCAAACCATAGCATGCCCCTCAAAATCTGTACCAAATTCTAGTCACACACCATTCCTACCTCCATCAACTAATCTAACTTTTATCTCTACAATTTTGCCTGTTCTCAAGATTACATGTAAACTAAATTATATAATAAGAAAATTTGTTTTCATTGAATTCTTGATCCCACCATATTTTCAAGGTTCATCAACATTGTAACATGTATTAATGCTTTATTCCTTTTTAAGGTAGGTAGGCACATGCATATATAATATATACTTGATTAACATTTGTGTTGTTTTTACTTTTGGATTGTTATGAATAAGGTTGCTATAAACATTTATGCACAAGTTATTGTGTGCAAATGTGTTTTCAATTATTTGGGGCATATATTTTGTAGTTGTAGTTTGGGGCCATAGTAATTCAATGTCTAACTTCTGCAGTTCAGCAAAAGTGCTTTTCTTGTCTTGTCTTTTTTTTTTCCTCTGTCACCTAGGCTGGAGTGCAGTGGCATGGTCTTGGATCACAGCAACCTCCATCTCCTGGGTTCAAGCAATTCTCCTGTCTCAGCTTCCTGAGTAGGGGTTATAGTCGCATGCCACCATGCCCAGCTAATTTTTTGTATTTTAAGCAGAGACGGGGTTTCACCATATTGTTCAGGCAGGTCTTGACCTCCTGACCTTAGGTGGCCCACCCGCCTAAGGCCTCCCAAAGTGCTGGGATTACAAGCCTGAGTCACCATGCCCAGGCGCAAAAGTGTTTTTAATGTGCTGATTTCCATCAACAACTTATGAGATATCTGATTTCTACATGTTGTCACCAACATTTGGTTAGCTTTACTATCTCTTTGATCTTTGGCAGGACATATATTTTCAGCTTTAAGTTCTAACTTAAAAAAAAGAGTACTAATAGCTCCTGATCTACTGTTACTGTTTCATAGAATTACATAAAATATACTTACCTTTTATTTTATATTTCTTTAACTTGTCAGAGAAATTGTTATTGCATGTCTTTTCTATTATAGTCATACTAACGGGTGTAAAGTGGCATCTCATGTGCTTCTGATTTGTGACTTCATAATAACTAATGATGATTAACATCTTTTCATGTGCTTATTAGCCATTTGTGTATATTCTTTGGGGAAATATCTACGTTGCCCATTAAAAAATGGATTTTATTTATGGAACAGTTCTAAGTTAACAGCAAAATTGACCAGGAAGTACAGAGAGCCCCATATCCTACTTACACCCACATATATGCAACCTAAACCCATAGTTTACATAAATGTTTCTCTTGATGTACATGGTTTTTGAGATATGTATAATCACATGTGTGCACCATTCTAGTATTAAAAAGTGTAGTTTCACTGTCTTAAGAATCCTCTATGATCTGTCTATTTATATCTCTTTCTCCCCAACCCTTGGCAACCACTGACCGTTTTTATGACTCAATTTTTCCAGAATGTCATATGGTTTAAAGCATACAATATGCAACATTTTCAGATTCACTTCTTTCACTTGGTAATACGCATTTAAAGATCTTCCAGCCAAGCATGGTGGCTCACATTTGTAATCCCAGCAATTTGAGAGGCTGAGGCAGGTGGATCATTCGAGGTCAGGAGTTTGAGACCAGCAAAATCCCTATCTCTACTTAAAAAAAAAAAAAAATTCCATGTTTTTTCTTGGCTTGATAGTTTATAATATTCCATTGTTTACATGTGCAACTGTTTATTCATTCATCTACTGAAGAACATCTTGATTTCCTCCAAGTTTTGGCAATCATGAATAAAGTTTCTACAGGTATCTGTGTGCAGGGTGCTCTGTACATAAGTTTTCAACTTATTTGGGTAAATACTAAGAAGCATGATTACTGGATTGTTTTGTAATAGCACATATGGTTTTGTAAGAAACTGCCAAACTGTTCCAAAATGGCTATACTATTTTGCATTCCCACCGCGAATGAAAGGGAGTTCTTGTTGCTCCACAATGTGTCCAGCATTTGGTGCCAGATTTTTAAATTTTGGCTATTCTAATAGATGTATAATGTTATCTTATTGTTTTTTAATTTGCATTTCCCTCATAACATATACTATGGAACATCTTCTATTTACTTGTCATCTGTATATCTTCTTTGCTGAGTATGTGCTAATTTTTACCAGTTTGTTCATTTTCATATTGTTGAATTTTAAGAGTTCTTTGTTGGCCGGGCGTGGTGGCTCACGCCTGTAATTCCAGCACTTTGGGAGGCCAAGGCGAGTGGATCACGAGGTCAGGAGATCGAGACCATCCTGGCTAACACGGTGAAACTCCGTCTCTACTAAAAATACAAAAAATTAGCCAGGCGCGGCGGCGGGCGCCTGTAGTCCCAGCTACTTGGGAGGCTGAGGCAGGAGAATGGCGTGAACCTGGGAGGTGGAGCTTGCAGTGAGCCTAGATTGCACCACTGCAGTCCGGCCTGGGTGAAAGAGCGAAACTCTGTCTCAAAAAAAAAAAAAAAGAGTTCTTTGTACATTATGAATGAGACTTTTATCACATATGTCTTTTGGAATTGTGTTCTCTCACTCTGTTTCTTGCCCTCTTATTATCTTGACATTGCCTTTTATACATCAGAAATGTTTATTTTAATAAGTCAAGATAATCAATTATTTATTTCAGGATTTTATTTTTTGCTTTTGGTGTTGTATCTAAGAAACCAATACCATACCCAAGGTCATGTATATTTTCTCCTATGTTATCTTCTGGGAGTTTTATATTTTGCCTTTCACATTTATGTTTACGGTTACTTTTGCATTAATTTTTGAAGGATACAAGATCTGCTTCTAGACTTATTTATTTTTGTATATAGATGTTCAATTTTTCCAGTGCCATTTGTTGAAAATACTGTCATTCTCACATTGTATTTCATCTGCTCTTTTTCCTAAAGACCAAATATTTTTATTTTTGTAGGTCTATTTCTGGACTTTCCATCATTTTTAGTCTATTTTTCTGTTTTTTTCTTAATCATCACCACATTTTCTTGTACACTTACTGCAGATTTATAGTAAGACTTAAAATCGCATAGTGTCATTCCTCCAGTTTTATTCTTATTCAATATTGAATTGTTCATCTCTTAGTGGTAAAGCTTCAGTGTTTTAGCAATAACAAATGTGTTAAAGGAGAGTTTTTAAAATAGATAGCTTCATCTGTTAGACAAGGTCTATTCCTGGTTTATTGAGAGTTTATCATGAAATAATATTGAATATTATTAAATGCTTTTTACTGGGTCTATTGAGAGGATCATGTGGTTTTTATCTCATTATGTATAATGGCTTATTACAATGACCGATAATTGTACATTGAAACAAACTTTTATTCCTTGAATAAATCCCACTTTGTAGTGGTATATAATCTTTTTATATGTTGCTGGAAAGTGACTTTCTAATGTTTCATTGAGGATTTTTAATTTACATGTATAAGAACATGGGTTTGTAGTTTTCTTTCCTTGTGATCTTTTGCAGGTTTTAATATCAAGCAAAAGCAGGCCTCATAGAATAAATTTTGAAGGGTTCCCTCATTCCCATTTTTTGCAAATGTCTGTGAATAATTGCCATTAATTTTTCTAATTAAATCTTAGCCATATGAATTAAATATTCTTCAAATATTTGATAGAATTCACCAGTGAACTCAACTGAGCCTGGGCTTTAAATTGTTGGAAGTCTTTTCATTACTAAATGAATCTCTTTCACTGTTGAAAGTCTATTTTCAATGGTTCTTAATTTTTTATTAATATAGAAGAAATGTACATATTTTGTGGGTACATGTGATATTTAGACATTCATCTAATGTCTAATAACAAAATCAGGGTAATTGGGATATCTATCCCATTAAGCTTTTATTTTTATGAATGCTAGGAACATTTGAATTATTTACTATTTGGTATTTTAAATATACAATAAATTGTCATTTATTATAGTCACTCTGTGATTTATCAAACACTAGATTTTATTTTTTTAATCTAACTGCACTTTGTACCCATTATCAACCTCTCTTCACTTCCCTTCTCCCAACCCTTCCTAGACTCTGGTAAGTGCCAATGTACTCCCTAGCTTCATGAGATGCACTTTCTTAGCTCCCAAATAGGAGTGAAAACATATAATCTTTGTCTCTCTGTGCTTGCCCAATTTCACTTAATATAACAACCTCCAGTTCAATCCATATTGCTACAAATGACAAGTTTTTATTATCTTTTATGGCTGATAGTATTCCATTGTGTATATGTACAAATTTTCTTATCCTTTCATCCTTTAATGAGCACTTAGGTTGATTCTACATGTTTGCTAGTGTGAATCGTTTTGCAATAGACATGGGAATGCAGATAAATTGATTTTATTTATTTTGGTTTTACAGGGTTTTTTTTTTTTTTTTTTTTTTTTATGACAGGGCCTTGGTCTGTTACCAAGGCTGGAATGAAGTGGTGCAATCTTGCTTGGCTGCAACCCGTGCCTCCTGGGTTGAAGCAATGCTCCCACCTTGGCCTCCCAAAGTGTTCGAATTATAGGCATGAGCCACCACACCCAGCCCATATGTTAGTTCTATTTGTAGACTGTGGAGGAAACTCCTTACTGTTTTTCATAGTGGTCAGGCTATTTTACATCCTTACCAACCGTGTATGAGTGTTCCACTTTCTCCATATTCTTGTCAGCATTTGACTGCAAGCTCCGCCTCCCAGGTTCACACCATTCTCCTGCCTCAGCCTCCCGAGTAGCTGGGACTACAGGCACCCGCCACCACGCCCGGCTAATTTTTTCTATTTTTAGTAGAGACGGGGTTTCACCATGTTAGCCAGGATGGTCTCGATCTCCTGACTTCATGATCCGCCTGCCTTGGCCTCCCAAAGTGCTGGGCTTACAGACGTGAGCCACCACGCCCAGCTTCTTGCCAGCATTTGTTATTGCCTGCATTTCTGTTAAAGGTCATTTCAACTGGGGTGAGATGATATCTCACTCTGGTCTTAATTTTCATTTCTCTGATGATTAGTGATGTTGAGCATTTTTAAAATAAAGCTATTAGTCATTCACATGTCTTTACTCAGGAAATGTCTACTTTGATTTTTGTTATTTATTTATTTTGAGATAATGTCTTGCTCTGCCACCCAGGCAGGAGTGCAGTAGCATGACGATGACTCACTGCATCCTCTACCCCCAAGGCAAAAGTGATTATCCCACTTCCATCTCCCAAGTGGCTGGGACTACAGGCACATGCCACCATGTCTGATGAATTATTTATTTTTATAGAGAATGGATCTCAATGTGTTGCCAGGGCTGGTCTCAAACTCCTGAGCTTAAGTGATTACCTGGTCTTGGCCTTGCAAAGTGTTGGGATTACAGGCTCGTGCCATCATGCCTGACCTTTTGCTCATTTTTAAATTGCATCATTTATTTATTTTGGAAATGAGCTATTTGGGTTTCTTTTGTATTTTGGTTATTAATCCTTGGTATATGAATAGTTTGTAAATATTTTCTTTTCTTTTTCTTTTTCTTTTTTTTTTTTTTTTTTTTTTGTGTGTGTGAGACAGGGTCTTGCTCTGTCACCCAGGCTGGAGAGGCTGGAGTGCAGTGGCACAATCTCCACTCACTGCAAACTCTGCCTCCCGGGTTTTGGCCATTCTCCTGCCTCAGCCTCCCGAGTAGCTGGGACTACAGGCGCCTGCCACCACACCTGGCTAATTTTTTGTATTTTTAGTAGAGACGGGGTTTCACCATGTTAGCCAGGATGGTCTAGATCTCCTGACCTTGTGATCCACCCACCTTGGCCTCCCAAAGTGCTGGGATTACAGGCGTGAGCCACTGCGCCTGGCTTGTAAATATTTTCTACCATTCAGTGGGCCACGTCTTCACTTTGTTCGTTGCTTCCTTTGCTGTGCACAACTTTTTATCTTGATATAATTCTGTTTGTTAATTTTTGCTTTGGTTGCCTGTACTTTTGAGGTCTTACTCAATATATCTTCCTCAGACCAATATCCTGGAGCAATTCCTCAGTGTTTCATCTAGTATTTTTATAGTTTGAAGTTTGGATTTAAGCTGTTAATTCATTTTGATATGATTATTGTATATGCTGAGAGATAGGGGTCCAATTTAATTATTCAGCATATGGTTATCCAGTTTTCCCAGCACAATTTATTGAAGAGACTGTCCTTTCCCCAATGTGTATTCTTGGTACCTTTGTCAAAAATGAGTTAGGTATAAATGTATGAGTTTATTTTGGGTTTCTGTAATGTATTCCATTAGTCAATGTGTCTGATTTTATGCAACTGTGATGCTGTTTTGGTTACTATAACTTAGTAGTATATTTTGGCTCTTCTGGGTCTTTTGTGGTTTCATATAAATTTTAGAATTTTTTTTAACTTTTCTGTAAAGAATGTCATTGGCAAGTTGGTTGGAATTTTATTGGCTTTATAGATTGCTTTGGGTACTGGATATTTTATCAATTCACTTTTTCTAATCCATGAGCATGGAATATCTTTCCATTTTTTTCTCAACTATTTTCCTCAGTGTTTTATAGTTTTTATTGTAGAAATCTTTTATTTATTTGGTTTAATATCTTTCCAGGTGTTTTATATTTTTGTAGCTATTTTAGATAAAATGGCTTTCTTGATTTCTGTTTCAGATTGTTCATCGTTGGCATATATAAACACTACTGATTATTCTGTTGATTTTATAACCTGCAACTTTGTTGAATTTTAAAAATTAATTGTATCAGTGTTTTGGTGGAGTATTCAGGGTTTTCTAAATATATGATCATGTCTTCTGGGAATAAAGAAAATTTGATATCTTCCTTTTCAATTTGGATGCCCCTTATTTATGTCTCTAACCTGATTTTTCTGGCTGAGATTTCTGGTGTTATGCTGAATAAAAATGGGGAAAGTGCAGAAAAGCCTTTCAATTTTTCCTTATTCAGTATAATGTTAGCTATGAGTATATCATATATAGCCTGTACTCTTTTGACGTATATTCCTTCCATACCCGTTCTGTTGAATGTTTTTATAATAAAGGAATATTGAATTTTATTTTATTTTATGTTTTTTAGAACCTATTAAAATAATCATTTTTTTGTTCTTGGTTCTGTTAATGCAATTTATCACTTTTATGGATTTGCTTATGTTTAACTATCCTTGCATCCATGGAATAAATACCATTTGATAATTGTGGATGGTCTCTTTAACATGTTGTTTAATTTGGCTTGCTAGTATTTTGTTGAGATTTTTGCATATATGTCAATCAAGGATGTAGGCCTGTAGCTTTCTTTTTCCTTTTTTTTTTTTTTTTGAGACAGAGTCTCACTCTGTTACCCAGGCTGGAGTGCAATGGTGCAATCTCCCAAGTAGCTGTGATTACAGAAGTGTGCCACCACGCCAAGCTTTTTTTCTTTTTTTTTCTTTTATTTCTTTTTTTCTGAGATGGAGTCTAGCTCTGTAACCCAGGCTGGAGTGCAAGTGGCGCGATCTCGGCTCACTGCAAGCTCTGCCTCGCAGGTTCACACCATTCTTCTGCCTCAGCCTCCTGAATAGCTGGGACTACAGGCACCTGCCACCACGACCCGCTAATTTTTTTTGTATTTTTAGTAGAGACGGAGTTTCACCGTGTTAGCCAGGATGGTCTTGATCTTCTGAGCTTGTGATCCACCTACCTCGGCCTCCCAAAGTGCTGGGATTACAGGCGTGAGCCACCGTGCCCAGTCATTTTTGTATTTTTAGTAGAAAGGAGATTTCATCATGTTGGCCAGACTGGTCTCGAATGCCCAGCATCAGTTGATCGGTCCGCCTCGACCTCACAAAGTGCAGGGATTACAGGCGTGAGTCATCTGCTTGGCCATGACCTGTAGCTTTCTTTTTTTGTTTTGTCCTTGTCTGGTTTTGGTATTAGGGCATTGTTGGATTCAGAGGATGAGTTAGGAAGTATTGCTTCCTCATCAATTTGTTTGAACAGTTTGAGTAGAATTGGTATTAGTTCTTCTTTAATTGCAGTAAAATTCAGCAATGAAGTCACCGGGTTCTGGGATTTATTTTTTATTTTTATTTTTATTTTATTTTTGAGGAGACATTTTACTATTTTTTTCTATCTGATATGGTTTGGCTGTGTCCCCACCCAAATGTCAAAGTGAATTTTATCTCCCAGAATTCCCACATCTCGTGGGAGGGACCCAAGGGGAGGTAATGGAATCATGGTGGCTTGTCTTAATAAGTCTCACAAGATCTGATGGGTTTATCAAGGGTTTCTGCATTTGCTTCTTTCTCATTTTCTATTGCTGTCTCCATGTAAGAAGTGCCTTTTCATTCCCGCCATGATTCTGAGGCTTCCCCAGCCATGTGGAACTGTAAGTCCAATTAAGCCCCTTTTTCTTTCCAGTCTCAAGAATGTCTTTATCAGCAGCATGAAAATGAACTAATACACTATCTGATTAATTTTTATTGGTTTGTTCAGGTTTTCTATTTCTTCAAGATTTAATCTTGGTAAGTTTTATATGTCAAACAATTTATTCATGTCTTTCAGGTTTTCAATTTTTTGGTGTATAGTTATTCATAATAGTTTCTAATAATTTTGTTTTGTGTTTGTGATATCAGTTGTTATGAGTTCTTTTTCATTCCTAATTTTACGTATTTCTATCTTCTCTATTTTTCATAGTTAGTCTAGCTTAAGAATTGTCAATTTTGAATATGTTTTAAAAATAACTTGTCTTTGTTTTTTTTGTTTGTTTGTTTGTTTTTGAGACAGAGTCTCGCTGTCGCCCAGGCTGGAGTGCAGTGGCGCGATCTTGGCTCACTGCAGGCTCCGCCCCCCAGGGTTCACGCCATTCTCCTGCCTCAGCCTCCCCAGTAGCTGGGACTACAGGCGCCCGCCACCTCGCCCACCTAATTTTTTTTGTATTTTTAGTAGAGACGGGGTTTCACTGTGTTAGCCAGGATGGTCTCGATCTCCTGACCTCGTGATCTGCCCGCCTCGGCCTCCCAAAGTGCTGGGATTACCGGCGTGAGCCACCGTGCCCGGCCTGCGTTTTTAATCTCAATTTCACTTTTTTTCCTGCTCTGATTGTTACTAATGTTTTCCTTCTGCTAAATTCAGGTTTGATTTGTTTTTGCTTTTCTATTTCTCTTTGTTGCATCATAAAATTGTTAATTTGAATTTTTTTTGCTGTAGATGTTTAATGCTCTAAACATACATACCCCTTAGTACAGCTGTTGCTGTATGTTATAGATATTGTTATGTTGTTTCCATATGCATTTATTTCAAGAATTATTTTTTTAAATTTCTTCTTGACCCAATGGTCATTCAAGAGCATGTTGTTTAATTTCCATGTGCTCGTGTGGTTTCTAAGATTTCTCTTCTTATTGATTTATAATTTTATTTCTTTGTGTTCAGAAAAAATACTTGATATAATTTGGACTCTTGAATTTGTTGAGACTTGTTTCCTGACCTAGCATATGATCTGTTTTGTATAATGTTTCACATCCTGTTGAAAATAGTGTGTATTCTGCACCAGTTAGGTGAAATATTTTGTCAATTTAAGTTAGGCCTATTTAGTCAAGTGTGTAACTTAACTCTGATGTGTCTTTGTTGATTTTCTGTCTGGATGATTTGTTTATTACTGAAAGGGGAATGCTAATATCCCCTACTATCATTGTATTAGAGTCCATCTCTCTCTTTAGATGTGTTAGTGTTTGCTTTAAATACTTGAATTCTGTGTTGGGTACGCAGATACCTGTTTGTTATATGCTGTAGCAAGATTGACCTCTTCATCATTAGGCAGTGACCTTTGTAGCTTCTTTTTATAGTCTTTGACTTGTAGCCTATTTTATCTGATATAAGTATAGCTACTCCTGTTCCTTTGGTTTCTATTTCCTTGTAATGTGTTCTTCCATATCTTCACTTTTGGTCTATGTTTTTCTTTATAGATGAAGCAGTTTTCTTCAAAGGCAGCCTATAGTTTAGTCTTGTTTCTTTATGCATTCAGCCACGCTATAACTGTTTCTTGGAGAATTCAATACATTTACATTCAAAGTTCTTATTGATAGGTAAGGATTTACCAGTGCCATTTTTTACTAGTTGTCTGGTTGTGTTGTATCACCTTTCTTTCTTTCTTCCTCTATTACCGCCTTTTTTTTTTTTTTTTTTGGTTAAGAGATTTTCTCTGAAAGTATGTTTTAATTCAGTGCTTTTTTTGTGTATTTATGATATGTTTTTGCTTTGTCGTTATTGTGACACTTAGAAAAACATCTTAATGGTACAACCAGTTATTTAAACAGATGACAACTTTTCTTTGACTATAAAGAAAAACTAGAAACAAACAATGACAAAAAGAAAATTTAATTCTGCATTTCAACTCCACCTCCAACCCCTGCTCCTTTTGGCCTATTTTTTGGCTTCAATTCATGTAATCTTATATTGCCTATCTCTTAACAGATTGATATCGATATTATTGATTTTGATAGATTTGGCTTTTAGTCTTCATAATAAAATTATGAGTGGGTTACACACATAATTATAGTGTTAGAATATTCTGAGTTTTTTTTCAGTATTTACTTTTACCACTAGGTTTTTAGGCCTTCAAGTGGTTTATATTTGAATATTAGGTTTTTTTTTTTTTTTGCTATTTTTTCAGATTGAATAACTCTGTAGCATTTTTTTAAAGGTGGGTCTGGTGGTAAAGAATTCCCTCAGCTTTCGTTTGGAAAAGACTTTATCTCTCCTTGGTATTTGAAAGATAGCTTTTCTAGACACTAAATTCGTGTTTGGCAGTCTTGTTTTTTAGCATGTTGAACATGCTATCCCATTCCATCCTTATGGTGGAATGTTACTTATTAAGAAGCTTTTTTTCCAGACAAGTTGGAGCCCCTTTATATATGTGCTTCTTATCTCTTGCTGCTTTTAGAATCCTCTCTTTTCTCTTGACATTTGAGAGTTTGATTATTACATCCCATCATGTAGTTTTATTTGTGTTTAATCCAGCAATCTCTTACCTTTCTATGTCTGGATATTTACATCTTTTTCAAATTTTGGAACATTTTCTGTTATTACCCTTTGAATGAAATTTTTATTCCTTGCTCTTCCTCAGCTACATTTTGAATACTAGTAATTCTTTTTTTTTTTTTTTTTTTGAGATGGAGTCTTGGTCTGTCACCCAGGCTGGAGTGCAGTGGTGCAGTCTTGGCTCACTGCAACCTCCACCTCCCAGGTTCCAGTGATTCCCCTGATTCAGCCTCCCAAGTAGCTGGGATTACAGGCGCTTGCCACCACACGGCTTATTTTTGTATTTTTAGTAGAGACAGGGTTTTGTTATGTTGGTCAGGCTCGTCTCGAACTCCTGACCTTGTGATCCACCTGCCTCGGCCTCCCAAAGTGCTGGCATTACAGGCGTGAGCTACCATGACCAGCCAAATCCTAATAATCCTTAATTTTTTTCTTTTGGGGTAATTTAATTATATATATCCTGTTCTTTACTCTTTTTCATTCGCTTTTCTCCTCTGTGTATTTTATAATAGCCTATCCTCAAGCTCAGTAAGACTTTCCTCTGATTCATCCATTTTGCTGTTGAGAGCCTGTAATAAAATTTTCAGTATAGCAAATATACTTTTTACTTCTAAGATTTCTGTTTTATATTTTAAATTATTTCAATCTTCGTTACATTTCTCGATAAATTTCCGTTGCTTTCCTTTTTTATTTTGTGGATTATTGAGTTTCCTTAAATATGCTATTTTGAACTTTTGATCAGACAGCTTGCCTTTCATATTCCCATTAGAATAATTCTCTGTCTCCTCGTTTGGGGAGGTTTGGGTTTTATAGTTCTCTGTTTTATATTGTTATTCTGCATTTACTTTTATGTCTTCACATTGAAGGATTAGTTATTTATTCCAATTTTCTCTGTTTGGCTTGTTTCGATTTTTGGATATGTTTGTGTATAGATTTATTTGCAATATACCTGTTGAATATATTTTTCCAAGATCACTGCCTCTTCTTCAGCACTAGATGGCACCTTAACCCTGTGTTTACCTCAGCTCTAGCAAAGGTAAGAGCATTGCCTAGCCTGAATGGTAGAAGTCCCCCAGGGAATATTCTGGCAGTGTGGGAAAACTGGCTAGGAGTTTGTGCCTATAGGACTTGTGAAACTTACTTTTTTTTTTTTTTTGAGAGGAAGTGTCGCTCCTGTCACCCAGGCTGTAGTGCTGGAGTGCAGTGGGGCCATCTCACCTCACTGCAACCTCCACCTCCTGGGTTCACGTAATTCTCCTGCCTCAACCTCTCGAGTAGCTGGGATTACAGGCACACGCCACCAAGCCTGGCTAATTTTTGTATTTTTAGTAGAGATGGGGTTTTATCTTGTTGGCCAGGCTGGTCTTGAACTCCTGACCTCAAGTGATCTGCCCGCCTCAGCCTCCCAAAGTGCTGGGATTACAGGCGTGAGCCACTGAGCGCAGCCTGAAACTTATCTCCTATAGCTTGGTGCTGCTAGACAGCCACTCTGTTTTAACCTCTTCTTTGGCCAAAACACAGAGGAAAGTTTTCCTGCCTGGGGATACTAGTCCTACCTTCTCCCCTGTATCTAGCTGTCTTCAAGAAGTTTTCTCCCTTCGGGCCCTCACATTAATTCCTGTGGGTTAAGGCAGGGATAGATTTTCTATCAGGGAATAAAAGATGTAGAAGCTCGTGTCTACCTGGATCTACTTTTTCCTGATGTTGTTATCTGATGAGTTGGGGGTGGGAGGACATTCTGCATGCTTCGTGCCTGGCAGACTGGGGAAAGAATGTTGCAGATATGAAAGTCTGATTCTCTTACCATATGCTCCTAATTTTTTCAGTTCTCTGTGTTCCAGGGAACTCTTTTCCTCATATTTAAGTTCTGAAATATTGCTGGTGATAATCTTGGCAATGTATATTTGGTTTTGATTTTCTGTAGTTGGGGTGGTGGGTAGTAAAGCCAGATGGCTTCTATTTGCCATTTTGGCTTATTGTAGGTCTTTTTAGATTTTCTCTTTATAATGAGTAAATTTTGGTAGCTTGTATTTCTAGAAATATGTGCATTGCATTGAAGTCATTAATAAAAGTTGTGTAAATCTCCCTTGTAGTCCTTGTTTATATATTTTTGGTGCTGCTGGACAGCCATTTATATTTATATATATTTATATTATATATATTATATATAAATATAACAAAAAATTATATTATATATGATATATAAATATATATAAATATAAATGTGTGGCACTAAATTCAGCAACCATTATTAACGTGCGTGCGTGTGTGTGTGTGTGTGTAAGGTTTGGCTGTATCCCCACCCAAATCTCATCTTGAATTGTAGCTCCCACAATTCCCACATGTTGTGGGAGAGACTCAGTGGAAGGTAAGTGAATCATGGATTCAGGTCTTTCTCATGCTGTTCTCGCAATAGTGAATAAGTCTTACTAGATCTGATGACTTTTGAAAGAGGAGTTCCCCTGCACACGCTCTCTTTCTTTGCCTGCCATCATCCATGTAAGATGTGACTTGCTCCTCCTTGCCTTCCACCATGATTGTGAGGCCTCCCTATCCATTTGAAACTGTAATGCCATTAAACCACTTTTTGTTCCCAATCTAGGGTATGTCTTTAGCAGCAGCATGAAAATAAACTAATACAGTAAGTTGGTACCAGTAGAGTGGCGCACTGCTGAAGAGATACCTGAAAATGTGGAAGCGACTTTGGAACTGGGTAACAGGCAGAAGTTGGAACAATTTGGAGGGCTCAAAAGCACATGGAATAATGTGGGAAAGTTTGAAACTTCCTAGAGACTTGTTAAATGACTTTGCTTAAAATGCTGTTAGTGATATGGACAATAAAGTCCAGGCTGAGGTGGTCTCAGATGGAAATGAATAACTTGTTGTGAACTGCAGCAAAGGTGACTCTTGCTATGTTTTAGCAAAGAGAATGGCAGCATTTTGCCCCTGCCTTAAAGATTTGTGGAACACTGAACTTGAGAGAGATGATTTAGGTTATCTGATGGGAGACATTTCTAAGCAGCATAGCATTCAAGAAGTGACTTGAGTGCTGTTAAAGGCATTCAGTTTTATAAGGGAAGCAGAGCATAAAAGTTTGACAGCCTGACAATGCAATAGAAAAGAAAATTCTATTTTCTGAGAAGAAATTCCAACTGGCTGCAGAAATTTGCATAAGTAGTAAGGAGTGGAATGTTAATCCCCAAGACAGTGGGGATGATGACCTCCAGGGCAGGTCAGAGGTCTTCACAGCCGCCCCTCCCATTACAGGTCTGGAGGTCTAGGAGGAAAAAGTTGTTTAGTGGGCCAGGCCCAGGGTCTCCCATTCTGTGTGCAGTCTAGGGACTTGGTGCCCTCTGCCCCAGCTTCTCGAGCTGTGACTAAAAGGGGCCAAGGTACAGCACTGGTTGTGGCTTCAGAGGGTACAAGCCCCAGGCCTTAGCAACTTTCACATGGTGTTGAGCCTGTGGGTGCACAGAAGTCAATAATTGAGGCTTGGGAACCTCTGCTGGGATGTCAGAGAATGTATGGAAACACCTGGATTTCCAGGCAGAATTTGCTGCAGGGGTGGGGCTCTTATGAAGAACCTCTGCTAGGACAGTGCACCCACACTGAGTCCCTACTGGGGCACCACCTGCTGGAGCTGTGAGAAGAGGGCCAATGTCTTTCAGACCCCAGAATGTTGGATCCACTGACAGCTTGCAATGTGCATTTGGAGAAGCCACAGACACTCAATGCTGGCCCATAAAAGCAGCTAAGAGAGACAATGTACCCTGCAAAGCCACAGAGGTGGTGTTGTCCAAAACCATTGTAACCCACCTCTTGCATCAATGTGAACTGGATGTGAGGCATCACATCAAAGGAGATCATTTTGGACCTTTAACATTTGACTTCCCCACTGGATTTTGGACTTGCATGGGGCCTGTTTCCCCTTTGTTTTGGCTAATTTATCCCATTTGCAATGGCTATATTCACCTAATGTCTGTACCCCCATTGTATCTGGGAAGTAGCTAACTTGCTTTTGATTTTACAGTCTCATAAGTGGAAGGGACTTGCCTTGTCTCAGATGAGATGTTGGACTGTGGACTTTTGAGTTAATGTTGATATGAGTTAAGACTTCGGGAGACTGTTGGGAAGGCATGATTAGTTCTGAAATGTGAGGACATGAGATTTGGGAGAGGCCAGGGACAGAATGATATGGTTTGGCTGTGTCTCCACCCAAATTTCATTTTGATTTGTAACTCTCACAATTCTCATGTATTGTAAGAGGGACCAGTGGGAGTTGAATCACAGGGTAGTTGAATCATGGGGGTGGGTCTTTCTAATGAGGTTCACATGAAAGTTAGTTAGTCTCACAGGATCTGGTGGTTTTAAAAAGAGCAGTTCCCTTATACAAACTCTCTGTCTTTGCCTGTGGTCATCTATGTAAGACATGACTTGCTCCTCCTTTCCTTCTGCCATTATTGTGAGGCCTCCCCAGCCATGTGGAACTGTAATTCCATTAAACCTCTTTTTCTTTCCAGTCTTGGGTATGTCTTTATCATCATCATAAAAATGGATATATATGTGTCTGTATGTGTGTGTGTGTGTATATATATATGTCATTATATATTTTTTGTAAGGTCAATAACAATGCATCCTCTTTCTTTCTGAGTTTTAGTAATGTGAGCCTACTGTTTTTATTCTTGTAATTCTAGTTAAATTTTATAAATTGTATTGATCTTTTAAAATAATAAACCTTTTTTAAATTTTATAATTTTTCCCTATTTTCCTTTTTTAACTGTAATCTTTGTTATAACATTGATTCAGATTTTTTCTTCTTTTCAATTACTTTTACACTAGAAGTTTGGTCATTGATTTGATGTATAGTGTCTAAAGCTATAAATGTCCCTCTAGTATCACTTTAACTTAATTTCTTTAGTATGTGGTATTTTCGTCTTCCTCTCCAATTGTTTTTCAATTTTGATTGTGATTCTGTTTGACTCATTCCATATTGAAAACTGAAACTGCATTGTTTAACTTTAACATATTTATAAATTTCTCAAATTTATATTTTCATTGACACCTAATTTCATTCTATTTTGTCTGGAAACCATACATTGTATGAGTTCAATTCTTAATATTTATTGAGAATTTATTTGTGACTTACAGTAGGTTTTATCCTGGGGACAAGATTTTTTTTAATGTCTTTAATATCCATATTAATTTTTTCTCCTTTTATTATTATTAAATGTGGGGCACTGAAATCAACAACAAATATTTATGTATTGTTATTTTTTCCTTTAATTGCATCAAGTTTTACTTCAACTGTCTTGGGGCTTTGATGACCGATTCATATATGCTTTTAATTTTTATGTCTTCCTAATTATTTGACCCTTTAATTGTTATAAATTGTCATTAGTAATTTAATCACTATATATTTTCTTCAATTATAATCCATCTTAAAGTCCATTTTGTCAAATATTAGAATAGCCATCCCATCCATATCTCTTTTGGTTACTGTTTGCATAGTGTACCTTTTCCTCCTTTTATTTTCAGCTTAGTTGAGTTTGCATCTAACATGTAACTCCTGTGTAGTGATATAGTTGAATCATTTTTTTAAAAATTTATGTTTTCTACCTCTGCCTTTCATTTTAATGTTTGCTCTATATACATATACTTAATTTCTAATAATGTAGAACTTGCCTTATTTTCTATTATTTTTCTGTTTGTTTTCTTTATGTTTTATGGCTCTTTAATAGTCCTCTATTAACATTTTATTTTATATTAAACAGCTATTTTCTAGAGTATGATTTTAAAATACTTCTCAAGTCTCTTAGTATATTTATTATTTTGAATGGCCTCATGTCTATAATTACTATTTTAATGTACAACAATCTAGTATGGAAGTAAAGAAAGTTAATTTTAAAACAACACCACCACTTTATTGGTATAGGTTTATTTTCTTCCCTCTCCTTAATGCTATTATTGTCCCACAAATGACATCCTTATACAATAAAAATCTATTAACTCACTTTTAAAATTATGTTTTTATGGTTATCTTTAAATCACTGAGAAAAAGTTATTATAAAAATATTATTATGTCTTTTATATTTATATATTTATACACATTACTGGTGAGCTTAATATTTCCATGTTGAATAAACTACTTTCCAGTGTTCTGCTCTTTCTGCTTAAAGGACTCTTTGGTATTTTCTGTATGGGAGGTGGGTGTGCTAGCCACAGTGTTTTGTTTTTTAGTTTTGTTCATATGAGAATGTGTTATTTTTCCTGTATTTTTTAAAATTACTTTTGCTGGATACAAGATTATTGGTTGCCAGTCTTTTTACTTCACCACTCACCTTGAATATAGCAACTCACCATCTTCTGTCCTCTATAGTTTCTAATAAGACATTGGTTATTTATTTTATTGTATATTTCTTGTTCATAATGAGTCCTTTTTTCTGATTTCAGATTCTCTCATTGTTGTCTTTGACAGTTTAATTTTGATGTATCTGAGAATGTCTTTGAGTTTTTCTTATTTAAATGTCTTGCAGCTTTTTATGAATAGATTAATTTTTTGATTTTATTTGGGAAGCTTTTAATAGTTTTTTAAATTTAATTTTTATTGATAATTGGCAGATAATTTTACAATACAATACAATACTTTTTTTCTGTTTTTGAGATGGAGTTTCACTCTTGTTGCCCAGGCTGGAGTGCAGTGGCACCATCTTGGCTCACTGCAACCTCCGTCTTTTGGGTTCAAGCAATTCTCCTGCCTCAGATCCCCAAGTAGCTGGAATTACAGACACCTGCAACCACAACCAGCTAATTTTTTGTATTTTTAGTCTACGTGGTTTCACAATGTTGGACAGACTGGTCTCGAACTCCTGACCTCAGGTAATCCACTTGCCTCAGCCTCCCAAAGTGCTGAGATTACAGGCATGAGCCACCGCGCCTGGCTAATACAATACATTTTTACAATACAATTTCACAATATTTGTGGGGTACAATGTGATATTTAATTGCATGTATATATTGTATAATGGCCAAATTTTTGTATTCACCATATTCATCACTTCAAAAATTTATCTTTTTTTCTGTAGTGACAGCATTCAAAATCTTCTCTTCAACCTATGTAGTTATACCACTTTGTTATTTGCTGTAGTCATCATACTATGTAATAGAATACCAAAATGTATTCTTTCTGTCAGAAAATGTTAGGACCAAACTGATTTTATTGCCTCCTGTAACTGCCAGGTTTCTGGTTTTCATGACTACCCTGTTTTTGAGGCTGTTATTTTGCTAGGTCACAGTGGAAAATGATCAAGGAGGATAATAATTAGAGATTATTTTAAATGCCATCAAACTCAATATTTTTACAAAGATTTATTATTTTTCTCAAAACAACTCTCAGTATTGTTACAACTCTTTGGTTATTTTTAATAGTTCTGAAATGCTAATTTTGATGTTTAATCTTTCTTCTTCTTCTCATTGGATAGGCAGTTTCACTCATTGGAATGGCAGACCTTACTCTGCCATTCTGCTGTCACCCAGCAGAAATGTCTTAATTTAAAAGACAAGAATAATTAAAATAATAATCTAGCAAGCAGTTTTTGAAACTTATGTCAGAAATTGAGTGAATGAGACTCTGCACTTGACTCAAATAAATATGAGATAAATTATAAAGAAACAATTTATAAATAAACATCTTTTTATTAAAATATGTAACAAAATACTATTTTACCAGAGGACAGAAAAAGCTAAATTTGGGTAGGGTTAGGAATAAAAATTCAAAAATAAATAAAACCAAATGAACTGAGACTTGAAGGATAAATAGTAGTTCACCAGGTTAAGAGAAAAAAAAGAATATTCTCGGCAGGAAAATTGGTAAAGAAATAAAAGCATAGCCAAGAATTTCCTTTCCTTTATTCAAATAATTACAATATTTGAATACATTTTTAATAAATAAAAAAAGCAATGCTCATATTGTTCTCCCAAATATCAATAAAAGTATATAAATGTAAGATTTAGCATAACTGTACAGTTTTTCTTAATATCGTATTGTACTATGGCTGGAATCCTTATGTATCTTTCTATCACTTTCATATAAAATTATAGCACTTTGCAAAGTTTATTTTCACTAAATATTAATGTTAGTTTTCATAATCACATTCAACGAATTCATTATAAGCCAGAGCAAAGTTTGTATTCAGGTTTTCAAATGTGTCTGACTCAAACATCTACCAATCAGAATAACTTGAGATTAACAAGGAAAGGCAAAAACTTCAGATTCTGAGAACACACACACAAACACTCACACACACAAATACATACACACACACACACACACACAGGAGATGAACTGACCAAAAATAAATACTGACTCTTAGAGTCAGCTTATTGCAAGTTCACTAAATACTGCAGAATATACTTGGTGTTTTCTTCGCTCTGCTTCTATATACCTGTACAAAATCAGATAATCCCTCTCTGTTACCTCAGAAACAAAACATAAAAATAGAATGATGCTCCTGATATGAAAATTTGACTCAGCAATATTGTTCTTATTATAAAATAAAGAAGTAAAATGATTAATAGACACAAGAATACTGCCATCAGTAAAAATGTTTAGAACATTTTTAACAATAACAGCATGATAAAACAAAGCATGCTGTCCTTACGTATATGTAATATTCTAAGAAATACACGTTTAATACTCTTCTCTTTTGCAACTGAGTAATGCATATAGGAATTTAGTTTCTAACAATATGATAGGCTAGAGTTGCAAGGAAAACATTCCTGGGCTTAAACTGATAAAATTTTGCGTTTATTTTTTATTACTGTTGAAGGATAATTTGTATACAATCAAATTCAACAAATTTAGTCAATAATTAGATGATGTTTGATCAATAAAAAATGTGTATGATGATTGTCATGATTTATCAGTTCATTCTTAAAGAAAATATACCAACTGCAATTAAATATAGATTTAATAGCAAAGCATCAAGGTATAATAAACAAAAAAGCTGACAGTATGAACATGAAAAGCAAATCCATATTATCTTCATGGAATTTAACACAACAATCTCACTAGCTAATAAAATAACTAGATACAAAATCCGTGAGGGTATAGAAAATCTACATGACATTATCAACCAGCTTAAATATTATTTATAGTTTGCTACACCTAACATTTACAGAATATATATACATATATATGTGTATGTGTGTGCATATATATATATGTGTATGTGTGTGCATACATATATATGTGTAACAATAAAATTTTTGCTATGAATCCAATTTTAAAAACTTCTTATTGCACCGGTACAAGTATTTCTCTAGGGCTTATATTTAAGAGTGAAACTGCTGGGTCACAGTTTATGAGCAAACTTAAATTTACAGGAGAAAGTGGTTACATTAATTTAGTTCCATTATGGGATGCAGCCAAATGCTTCATATTAGAAACTTGATACATGAAAAAATTAATGACTTGAGCATCTAACTTTAAAACAAATCTAAAATCTGTTGAGAAAGAAAATCATAAACAGAAGTGCAGAAAATAAAGTGACAAAAATAAATGTAAAATATAGAAACCAACAAAGTCAGAAGTTGATTCAGTAAAGAAATAAAATGAATAAATATAGGCAGGATTTTTAGTGACCAAAAGAAAGAAGCACACTCACAAATAACTGCAACAATAAAAACATAATGTATAACAGATACAGATAAAGTTACAATTTAGAATTTGACCATTACAAAAACTTAGACCATTACAAAAACTTTATTACAAATTTTAAAGTTCAAAACTTTCTTAATTTTATAATATCTATTCACCAAATGTCTATAAAAAGTAGGCCTGTTTGTGAGTTTTTAGACATTATCTATTAAAGACAGAAACAAAATAAAAATAACTAATTTTTTATTCTCATTTTGAAATGTACAGAAACTTCAATAGAGGGCAAAAAGACAAAAAGTATTATAAAACTTAAGGAATGAAGAAAAAATAATGAAAATTATTTTTTTTACATACTATGGTTGTCTACATAAAAATGCCGTAAGTAAACGTAAATGTTGTAGAATTAACCAAGGAATTTAACAAGTTTTTCAAATAAAATATTAATATTTGAAAAATAACTAGTAGAAGAGAGAAAATAAAATTTAATTAAAAATAACATACCTAATAGAAACAAAATTAACGTATTTGTACATGTAATCCAACCAGTTATATACAAGTCCTCCATTTTTAAGTTACTAACTGTATTAACTTGATTGAAATTGTCAGTAGAGTATATTCTATGTTCTCTGTCTGTGAGAATTAATAATGAATAGATGTAAATTCTCCCCAAATTGATCTTCTAAGTCAATGTAATTCCAATAATCATTTCATGCAAATTAAAATTTGCCTTTAAAATATATTTAGAGAAGCAAAATATACAATATATTTAAAATAATATGTAAGGAAAAGAACCAGATATGGGTAATTGGCATACTAGGATTGTTTCATTGAGAATAAAAAGAAATTAAGCTCGGTTATTTAGTTACATGTAGAGCTAAATAGACTTATGGAATATAACATGGGAGTTCTATCTGAATAAAAAGTAGGAGTATTCATTGCATGCAGTTTGTTGTAGAAAAGATGAGCTCCTCAATAAATGGTACTGATAGCTTTTTGCATATCAAAAAAGAAAGAAAGAAATGAAAAAGAAAGAAGAAAGAAAGAAACAAAAAAGAAAGAAGAAAGAAAGAAATGAAAAAGGAAGGAAGGAAGGAAGGAAAGGAAGGAAGGAAAGAAGGAAGGGAAGAAAGAGAGAAAGAAGAAAGAAAGAAAGAAAAAGTCAATGAAAGAATGAGAAAATGAATCTCGGTTTTAAATTTCACAAAATATTACTTCCTGATATACCTGATATACTTAAATTTGAGAGTCAAAATTTTAATATTTTGAAAAGGTATTTACAGTCCTATGGAAGGAAAATATTTTTTAAAATGTACAAAACAGAAATAATAAAAGAACAGATACGATAGGCTACATTAACATTGTTATTTATTTATTTATTTATTTTTACTAAAAGACATGGAAAGCACAGAGACAAAACAAAATCAAGATAATAGCATATGTTAAGAAAAAATTCACAAGGTAGGAGAAAATAATTATAATAGTTGAGATTTAACAGAAAAATAATTTGAATCAATAAGAAAAAATGAGAAATGAGAAAGAGATATAAACAATCTTACTGCAGAAAGCATCAATGACTCAAAATATGAAAAGATTTTCAACCTTTATTTATCATAAGAATGTTAAATGCAAAATGAGATTTCATATCCAGTAGATCTACATGAAATAATGAATCAATACCAAATGCTGGCTAGAGTGTTGAACAAAGGAAACACTGAAACTATGGGAACATAAATTAATGCAATCAGTTTGAGAACCAATTTGACATTGCCTAGCAAATATGGACATGACACAGCAATCTTCTCCAAAAATATCACCCCAGAGGAAATGATTTTGATGTATCCCAGAAGGCATTTTTAAGTGTTTTAAGAGATGGTTATAATAGATAAAATGAGTTAATATCTGTAAAATACAGAGTAAGTTTATAAGTAATAATAGTAATTATTATTTAAAACAAAAATAGAATTTAAAAATCCACATGTTCGTTAGTTGAACTGATATATTCTTGTATATGCATATAATGACTACACAGTATGAGTGAATATGAATGAATTGCAAGTATATACATGAACATGGATGAATCTCATAAAATATTTTTGAGTGAATACAATATGAAGGAATACACAGTAAGAATTATTTTACATAATAGCCATAAATAAAAAACCAATTGATGTTTCACTTAATGTTTATATGTGGAAAATTATAAATAGAAGAATGAGAGAAACACATACAATTTAGAAGTGTGTTTCTTCCTAAAGGGATAGAAGTTAATGCAAATGAGAAAGAGCACCCTTCATACTTCACAGTTACTATAATTATTTTCTCTCCATTAAACTGAGTGATGTATTATGGAAATCTATTTCATTCCCCTTATTAGTATTCTCTGATATTATATACAATCATTTTGAAGTGTATTTCAAAATAAAAACGTTTAAAAATTAGAGGAGAATCTAAAATAATCATGGAAATGAGTCAAATTTGATAATTTCTTGCAACAGTTAATCTGTGAAGCTCTTTTTGTCTACACTGTTTAATGAAGCTTTACCATTCCTAAGCTTTTATTGGTAATCCAACAACATATTATTTCTTTTAAAATTGTCGTATTTTCAAAACAAGTTGGCTAAGTTTTAGAAAATGAAAAATGAGATTGGAAGTGATATTTTAGGATGAAACTCTAAAAGATTTTATGATGTGATAAAAATGCAGATTGCATCTTTTCAGCAATATAATTTTTAGAAATAATGAATAATGTTTTTATGTTTTTAGGATCAATACTTGTTTTAAAATTAATTAATGAATAAAAAATTTTGGAATTTAACTGTAGTTCTGAGGGGAATTGGCCGTTTAATCTTTTAGCCAAATGTATAAGTTAATATATTTTTAACCCAAAAGCCTATGAAATATAAATTTGCATACTATGATCTTCCACATATATTTAACTTGGCTTTCTCCAGGTGTTAAGTAGAAACATGTATGTTAATATGTATACATATTTTAACAATATATTTTCCTCTATAATTATTTGAGAGATTATAATTAAATTAAAAGATTACCCTGAAAGGATAAGACATAGAATATTTTATTTAATTATTAATTCAATTTGACAAGAATATTCACTCATAACATTTTTGTATTACTAGGTTTTACATTGTTAATAAACAAAATTATTGTTAGCTCTTTGTATAAACCTTAATCTGCATTTGCTAAATAAATTAGTACATGACTTTATTATTGTTAAATTAAATTATTATAACACTATACTTTGAAAAAAATGCAGGCATGAACTTTTTGGTAGAGTACATTCTAAAATAGCTACATTTAACTTGGCTTTGGTTTATTTTATTAGTCATAATATTTATATTACATATGCTGCTGTAATAAAATTTTTTGTCTTTTACTCAAATTTCAGTATAATGCTGATTGGGATGATTAAAAAACATTTTTCAAAAAGAGAGTATCAAAAAGCATAATCCATATGTGTATGTAGAAGATGCTAATGAAAGTTTTAGAAATTTAGTCAAATAAACACAAGCATACGTATGTAAATACATACATAAATATATAAATATTATTGGCCATATTTATATTTTTGTATTAGGTTTTACATTATTAATAAAATTATGAATTATGAGCTCTTTGTATAAACCTTAATCTATATTTACTAGAGAAATTAGTATATGATGTTATGATTCTTAAATTAAATTCTTATAACACTGTACTTTGAAAAAATGCAGGCATGAACTTTTTGATTTGGCACATTCTAAGTAGCTATATTTAGCTTTGCTTTGGTTTCTTTTATTAGTCAAAATATTTCTAGTACATATGTTGCTTTAATAAAATTATTTTGTTTTATGGCTTTATCTCCATTGTTTAACAACATCTTGAGCTATTAAAAATGCTCTTTAAAATTACATAGTTTTATTTTGTTATTTTTGTCACATATAAAACATATCACCTTTTGTTCTGTCAGCTTTTCTCAACATCGAATTGAAACCATCTCATAGTGATGGCCAGATGGATAACAGTTTTACTTATTTCATTTCTCTAGTGAGTTTTCTGCTTTGCTATCATCACCTCTATCAGTTTGACTCAAAATTCTAAGAAACTTTTTCCTCTACTTTTTGTCTTCGGTATTAACATTAGAATAGATCAGTAAGTGCAAATGATTATTCTCTCTTTCCCTAGTCTTCAACAAGATCTATATCTTGTTTTCCTCAAATATGAACCTACCTTTCTATAAATTCTGAGAGCAGGTATACTACAGAAGTCACCTTTTTTCAGATGCCAGTAACTGAACACTTGAGTTTGTCAAGTAGTCTCATAAGTTCATGCTGACAGTTCTTACATCCTTTACTTTCATCTATTCCTCTCTAGTGTCTTTATTTATATCTGAATCTATGAATATGCTGGTTCCAGTGGGTAGATAAATGTCAGCTTAGCCTTTTTCTTCAGGTTGTATAGCAATTGCTTGTAACTTAAGGAAGGAAGGAAAAAAAAAATATATATATATATATATACATACATATATATATATGTGCTTATTCACTTGACCTATTTGGAAAGGTCATTTAGATATTTCTTTTGCCTTGTGAAATGGAATTATGGATTTTTTTCTAGTAAGCAAGGCACTTTTCTGTGTTTCTGTGTATGATTGATTTGTCCAACTATGCCCTAGATTCCAAGTTCAGTTTTCATAGTACTTGTTAGCTTAAAATCCCAAAAGTACACTGTAAGGCAGAATAGTCAATGAAAGGAAAACAGACTCATCAATATTGAATGTACTGTCCAAATGGAATTTGGTGCCTGAGGTCAGCAGAAGAGCTATAGTTCGTATCTGTTGCTTCTGGTAATAGCTTCTGGTCCTCTTAGATATCTTGTACCCTTTGTTCTTCAACTCTTCTTTCTATGCTTAGGGTAGCTTTTTGAAATTGAGTGAATTCACAGCTACTATTTTATTTTCAAGTCATTATATATGTATGATTTTATCCATCTCAAAGCTCTAACTATCTCCACTATTTCTCAGGAAAATACCGATCAGTTCTCTTCCTATTCTTTTCAGTCTCCATTAACTACTGTTTTAGGGGAATAACACCAAAATATTTATTATGTGTATATTTTTAGTGTTCATATTTAGATAGTGGCATCTTTGGTGCAAAGATTGTTGTTTATGTACTAAATAAAAGTCTGTAGCAAATTCAAATTGATTTAAAAAAGGGATAGTTTTTGGATGTTTCTAATATTGTCCATGTCCAAACCTAGGCCAAAGAAATCAAATTTTTCTCATCCTTTTTCTTCTTCAGAAATATATATACCTTGACTACTCTAGTAATGGCCATGTTGTTATCTCTTTTCATTATTTGCTGTATTTTCTTATGCAATTTTTCCTATAAAGGCTATCATATCATAGACACAATAAGATTTATCTGAGCTTAACTGTTAGGTTGCATCTGGATAGGCATAACTACAGCATGAATCTTTATTTTTTTTCTCTTCCATATCAAAAGAAATATGAATTGTATATAGACAAAATGCAAATTTGTAGTGTTCTTCTTTTGCCCACTAGTAACTTTTCTGATACTGGCATTTCTTCCTCCACTGATTTTCCAGTGTTAAGAAAAACAAGCGTGATAAAATATTTCACCAAAACAGATAGTTGTATTTCCTTGACCACTAAGTTCAAATAAAATCGACCTTTTTCTCAATCCTGGAAATGAGCCAGGCTTACTTCTGCTTCAGAAACTGTGTACCAGCCTTTGCCTTAGAAAGTGAGGGACATAAGCCTGGCTTCTTGTAATGAGATGTTAGCCTCATGCAATCTCCGTGGAGAGGCCTTGCTTGCTGTATGTATGTATGTACGTATGTATGTACGTAGAGAATCCTCTGTTATATCTGCATAAAACAGCAAAGTTTAATTTTAATTCTATGATTTTATCTCTGTGTTTCCTCCCAAGAATATCAGCCTTTAAGAGCAGACACCTTGTCAGTATGGTTCAAGATTATTTTCAGCACCTAGAATAGTGCCAGCACAGAGGAAGTACCCAATAAAAGTTTGTTTAAAGAATAAACAAGACTCATATTCTTGATATCAGAAATGAAGGTAAATTGCCATTCTATAAGTAATTCCTGAATTTGGGATGTGAATGATATTTATGTGATATGCAACATACAGACACATATACACACCACACACATAGGTGATCTACCTATAGCTCTAGCCATCTATCTATCTGTCATCATCATTATCTATGAAATAGTCTATTTCAAAAATACCTATTTTCTGTAAAAATATATATTTTTTTCTTTCCAAGATCTGAAAATTACTTGCTATGTGACCAGCTTGTTAAGTCGCTTTTTGAGCTTTGGTACATTCATCTCAAAGCAATATCTACTTTCTAGTTTGTTATGAGGCTTATATGAGATAAGGTATCAGACGTGCTTTGCCTGTAGAAGGTGACAAAAATAACCTCACACCACAGTTAACCTTTCACCAACAAATAAATAAATAAATTTGACCAAAAATAATGACTATACAATAATAAAAATGGTGTGACACAGCCTTTGAGTTAAATTATTCACACAAGCTACTGAATAACATGGTCATTCTATTTGGATGAATTTGAATATTTTACATGTCTAAAATCAGATATTTAAACAAATCGTGAATGGAGTTTATAAAAATAATGGTTCCAAATTAAATACCAGTGATTAAGATTCATGGCCAAGTTTGTCTTTGGGAGTTTTTCTGGTTTTACAAATATAGTGAGAAATATTTTAATCCTAATTCTCAAAAATATTTTTTTACGTTAAACCAGATAGTCTTTCATGAGTAATAATTGTAGCAAGCACCTAATTCACATAAACTAGCAATTTGGATTGAATAATGGCCGAGTGTGTTTTCTACTGCTAAGAAGTAATGATTTCCATCTGGGGATCAGATAAAAGGCTAAACAGGATGTGTTGGGTTTTCCTGTGATCAACTAATTGACACTTTATGTCTTCTATGCTCCATGCCAACTTTGATCAAATTTAAGATTCTTTATATGTATAATATTTACTATATAAAATTATGTTACTTTATGCATTACAAACAGTACAGTATAGTTTATAAGAACAGACTGCAGCCAGATTTAAAAGAGATGCAATCTTTAGCAAGTACTTAATGTTTTCTGATTTCATTTTCTTTATCTGTAAAATGGTAACAATACTAGTAATCACTTCTGAATTATGGTGAGGTTTCAGTGAGTTAATATATACACAGCACTTAGAAAAGCACCTATTACATGGGAAATGTTGTATGTATTGGCTACTATTATTTAGAAACAAAATTTGAACTACATTTCCTGATTGCATTAAACCTGGTTATAGATCATCAAATAGAACGGTATAATTTGGTTGTATGCTATTTATTTATGAGTAAATGACTGCATTGGCCTATTGGGTTGGGCAGAGGTTTTAAACATATAGTGCACCAAATAATCATCAGAGGTGTTAATTGAAATCCAGATTTCCTCATTTGCCTTTGTAGACTAATAGCGTGGGGTGAGGTGGAGTCATCTGTAGCTTAAACAATTACAACAAATTATTTTATATAACATGGGGTAAATATAAAGAACAACTTACTTAGAAGATTCCTAAGAAAATTACTATGAAAATAGAAAATTATGGACTCCTATAAGATCTTAATCTTCATAGATCTCAAAACCTACTTAGGGACGTAGCATCGCAGCTGTAATCCAAGCAGGGTTGTGACACCAGATATATGAATACATTTAAAAAAATTATTTGAGTTCACAGTGGAGAATTAGATAAACTTTAATGGATGACATTTTAAAAGACTTCTAATTGGAGGTGAAGCTTAAAGAATAGGTGGAATTTTAATTAGTAAATCAATTCATTGTAAGAGGAGAAAAATTGAGAAGATAATTAAGATTTTTAAAAAGGATACTGTATGAACATGGTGACATAAAAATATGAGAGTGTGTGTGTGTAAACACAGCTATTCCTGTATACATATATGTAGGTCCATACATATTATGCGTATATACATAGTATATATACACATACAAACCTACATATACCAGTATGCACAAATAAGTAGAATAATAAAATCTGAGCTTAAGATGGTAAAACAGACTGGGTGAGTTAAAGACTTCAAATTATTAGACTTGTTAGGAAGTTCTTAAAGTTTTATACAAGTGAAAGACCAGAAATTAAAATTTATACAAGTGAAAGACCAGAAATTAAAATTAAGGTAACGTTTCTTGAAACTAAAATAAACTTGGCAAGATACTGACAATAATAAGCAGGGGATATTAGAAAGGAAGTAATTAAAGATAATCTATACACATAGATTGTCTGAAGCTCTAACCCGTGGTGTTAGAAACAAGAATCTAATTTACCCTTTAGAGCATAGTGGATGGAAAGGAAGACAAGGGGAGATTTTGGAGACTGCTAATCTTCTGTTTCTTTATCTGAGTCTGGCTACATGGGTACATTCAGAATCAGTATTCTAGTTACATGGGAGTGATCTGTGACCTAGAGTATTTCTACTGTACAACATAATGTATCAATAGGAGATATCTGGACTTTCATTTAGTCAACAAATAAATACTCATCACCTACCAAGTGCTAGGCACTTTTCTAATCAAACGGAATGCAATGAGAGAAAAAAAAGCACAATTTTTTGTCATGATGTATACTTGTGATATACTCTATTCTACAAATAAATTATACTTTTCAAGTTAAGAAATAATTATGAATATAAAAACAACTAATTTTAAAATAACAAATATAATGTATTCATCAAACTGATCAAAGGTTTTGACCTTTACTAAGGAAATACTACAAGAGGATATGAAATTTTTCTAAATTTTCACTATTTGTCAAAACATCTTTTAGCTTCTCTTCTTAAACTACATCGTAATTTATAAAATACTTTAAAATATTTTTATTGTTGTGTAATTTAAATATAACAAAATGCACAGATTATAGTTGTTTGATGAGTTTTATTCAATCTCCAAAATAGCCAAAATGTGGAACGTTTCCATCACCCTTGAAAATTTCCCGTCAGTCTTGCAGTCAAATCACAACACTAGTATTTCTGTTATTTCTGTAAGCTTAGTTTTGGCTTTACTTAGAACTTCACAAAATGTTACCTGCAATAAACTATTTTTATATATTGATACATTACATATGTATGTATATTCCATATATATGGATATGTTTATACATACATATGCACACACTGTTCAGATCTTTTCTCATTTTCTAATCAGGTTGTTAGTTTTCTTATTGTTAAGTTTTAAATGTTTTAAGTTTTAATTCCTTTTTCTACTTCATTATATGCCAATAAGATGGAATGCCTCAATGGCTTCCAAGATAAAAAGTAGTGGATACAAATGCGATGGTGTTTCCATTATACCAGACATATTCCTGCTGTTGTGTATAACAGAAGTTTATTCATTTTTGTCTGCAGTATCCTCCATTATACAAATGCACAATTTGTTAATCTGATAACATATTGATAGACATTAAATTGTTTTCATTTTTGCAGTAATTAATCAATCTACTACTAATATTATTGTAAAAGTTTTTGTGGTTATTTTTTTATATATATATATATTCCCTTAGGATAAATATTTTATATATATATATATATATATCCCCTTTGAATAAATACATAGCTGTGAAATTTCTGTGTCATTATTGACATTTTATATACTTCATAATTCATATATTTTTGTTGTTTATGGTATCTTTGCACCAAATACAAGCTACATAAAAACAGGAAACTTTTTGTGTTTTGCCTCGGTGTATCTAATGTGATTTTAAAAAAGTACCTAGCACTTTATAAGTGGATATTTAATTTATGAGAAATGGCCAAGCTTTTTTTAACGTGGCGATAGCATTTTTCATTCTCACCAGCAATTTATGAGCTCCATTTGGTTCAAATCCTCACTAAAACGTGATATTATTAGGCTTTTAACTTTTATTTTTATAAGCATAATGCCATTTATTATTTGGGTTAAATGTGTTTTTCTTATGGCAAAGACTATTAAGCATCTTTTTGTGTATTTAGATATTTTTATATCTTCTTTTGTGAATATTTGTTCCAAGTCTTCTGCTCATTTTTATTTATTTTATGTTTTATTTTTTGTTTTTCCTTCCAGCTTTTATTTTAGGTTCTTGGGTTACATGTGTGGGTTTGTTTCATGGGTAAATTGTGTGTCATGGAGGGTTGGTGTACGTATTTTATCACCCAGGAAATGAACATAGTATCTGATAGGTACTCAATCGTTACCCTCCTCTCACCCTCCACTCTCAAGTAGGCTTCAGTGTCTATTGTTCCCTTCTTTGCAAATATATGTATCAGTGACTACTTCCCACTTAATAGTGAGATCATCTGGTATTTGATATTCTGTTCCCATGTAGAGTTGCTTAAGATAATGGCCCCCAGCTGCATGCATGTTACTGAAAGGACACGACTTCATTCTTTTCTATGGCTTCATAGAATTCCATGGTGCATATGTACCACATTGTCTTTACCCAGTCCATCATTGATGGGCATTGAGGTTGACTCCGTATCTTTGTTATTGTGAATGTACATATGCATGTGTCTTTATGGTAGAACCATTTACACACTCTTTTGAGTATATATACTATAATAGGATTATTGAGTCAAATTATAGTTCTGTTTTAAATTCTTTAAGAAATATCCAAACTGCTTTCCAAAGTAGCTGCATTAATTTACATTCCCACCATCAGTGTGTAAGGGTCCCCTTTTCTCTGCAGTCTTGTCAGGATCTATTGTTTTCTGCTTTTTTAATGATAAACATTCTGACTGGTGTGAGACGGTATCTCATTGTGGTTTTAATTTATATTTCTCTAATCATTAGTCATGCTAAACATTTTTTTCTTGTTTTTGGCCATGTGTATGCATTCTTTTAAGAAGTGTTTGTACATGTTCTTTGCCGTCTTTTTAATGGCAGTTTGTTTTGTTTCTTGCTTATTGATTTGAGTTCCTTATGAATTCTGAATATTAAACATTTGTCAGATACATAGCTTTCAAATATTTTCTACCATTCTGTAATGGTAAGTTATGTAATATGTAAGTTATCTGTTATCTGTTAGCTCCTTGGATAGTTTCTTTTGCTGTGCAGAAGTTCTTTAGTTTAATTAGGTTCCTCTTGTCAATGTTTGTTTCTGTTGCAGTCGTGTTTGGAGTCATGAAATCTTTGCCAGGGCTTATGTACACAAGGTTTTTCCTACGTTTTCTTCTAGAGTTGTTATGGTTTTAGATTTTACATTTATATCTTTCATCCATCTTGAGTTGATTTTGTATATGGTGAAAAGGAAGGTTTTCAGTTTCAACCTTCTGCATGTGGCTTGCCAGTTGTCTCAGCACTACTTATTGAATAGGGATTTTTTTTTTTCTCATTGCTTGTTATTGTTGACTTTGTGAAAGATCAGTTTGCTATAGATATGCATCTTTATTTCTGTGTTCTCTAAGCTGCCATCTGTCTATGTGTCTGGTTTTATATCAGTATTATGCTGTTTTGGTCACTGTAACCTTGTAGTATAGTTTGAAGTCAAGTAGTGTGATGCCTCCAGCTTTGAATTCTTTTGGCTAAGATCACTTTGAATATTTGGGCTTGTTTTTTGTTACATATAAATTGGGGAATAGTTTGTATTGCTAATACTTTGAAGAATAACATTGGTAGCTTTACAGGAATAGGGTTGAATCTGTAAATTCCTTTGGGCAGTATGGTCATTTTAATGATATTAATTCTTCCACTTGTCTGGTTATCTGTATCTTTTTGTTGGCCTCTAAGAACTTGTTTAATAAATCTGGTAGCTTCAATACTGAGTGCATATATATTTAGAATCATTAAGTCTTCCTGTTGAATTGAACCATTTATTATAATGTATTTTCCTTCTTTGTCCTTTTTAATCATTGTTGGAAAATGAATCAACAAAGTCTTTTTTGTCTGACATAAGAATAGCAACAACTGCTCCTTTTTTTGTTTTCCATTTGTTTGGTAATTTTTTTCTCCATTCCTTTACTTTGAGTCTATCGGTATCATTGCATGTGAGATGGGTCTCTTTAATACAGCATACAGTTGAGTCTTGCTTCTTTATCCTACTTGCCATTCTGTGTCTTTTAAGTAGAGTGCTTAGCCCATTTATGTCCAAGGTTAATATTAATATTCATGAATGTGATCCTGTCAGCATGTTGTTATCTGGTTGTTAGGTAGACTTGATTGTGTAGTTCCTTTACAGTTTCTAAGTCTGTGTACTTAAGTGTGTTTTTCTATTGGTCAGTAGCAATTTTTCATTTCCATGGCTAGCATTTTCTTAGGGACCTCTTTTAAAGCAAATCTAGTGGTAATACATCCCCCTAGGATTTGTTTGTCTGGAAAGAATTTTATTTCTCCTTTTCTTATGAAGTTTAATTTGGCTGAATATTAAATTCTTGGTTGGATTTTCTTCTTTTAAGGATGTTGAATCTTGGCCCTTAATTTCTTTTGGCTTGTAGCATTTATGCTGAAAGGTCTCCTGTTACCCTAACGGGTTTAGTTTTATAGGTGGGTGACCAGCCTCTTCTCTTTAGCTCCCTTTAAGATTTTTTATTTTGCATTGTATTTGGAGAAACTGATTACTATGTGTCTTCGTGATGATCCTCTTGTGTAGTATCTTGCAAGGGTTCTCTGAATTTTCTGAATTTGAGTGTTAACCTCTCTAGCAAGGTTGAGGAAATTTTTGTGGACAATATCTTCAAAAATGTTTTCCATTTGCTTGTTCTCTCTTTTTTCAGGGACACCAGTGAGTCATAGGTTTGGTCTCTTTACATAATCCCATTTTTTTGATGATCTGTTTATTTATTTGTTATTTATTCCTGTCAGATTGACTTTATTTGAAGAACCAGTCTTCATGCTCTAAGAGTGTTTCTTCTGCTTGTTCTATTCTGCTGTTAATACTTCCAGTTCTATTATAAAATTACAGTAGTGTCAGTTCAGTATAATTCTTTCTCAAAATGGCTATTTTGTCTTTCAGCTCTTGTATTATTTTATTGGATTCCTTAGATTTCTTGCATTGGGTTTTAACTTTCTTCTGAGTATTTTTTTTTTTTTTTTGAGATAGAGTCTCACTTTGTCACCCAGGCTGGAGTGCAATGTCCCGATCTTGTCTCACTACAACCTCTGCCTCCTGGGTTCAAGCTATTCTCCTGTCTCTGCCTCCCAAGTAGCTGAGATTTTAGGCACCCTCCACCATGCCCGGCTAATTTTGTGTATTTTTAGTAGAGACGGGTTCCTGCCACATTGGCCAGGCTGATCTCAAACTCCTGACCTCAGGTGATCTGCCCACCTTGGCCTCCCAAAATACTGGGATTACAGGCGTGAGCCACCACGTCCTGCTCTTCTGAGTCTTGATGACCTTTGTTGCTATCCAGATTATGAATTGGATGTCTGTCATTTTAGCCATTTTAGTCTGTTTAAGAAACATTGCTGGGAAGCTAGTGTAGTCATTTGAAAGTAAGAAGACACTCTGGCTTTTTGAGTTGCTGCAATTTTTGGAATGTTTATTTCTCATCTGTGTAGCCTGATATTCCTTTAATGCTGGAAATCACTCTATTTGGATGGGGCTTTTTTGCTTTTGTAATTTTTTCACACCCTTGCAAGTTTGACTATTGTATAAATTGAGTTCATTTGACTGGTTTTATTTCTGCATGATTTCAGGGGATGATGGCTTAGCTCAGCACTGCATGCCTCAGCTCAGCAGTGTTAGAGCAAATCCTGAGTGGCTGGCTCATGTCTTTTTTCCTCTGACACCTTGAGGTTAAGCATCTGCTGTGATGGAAGGAATGAGGTGTTCCTGCTCCACTGGTAGTAACACTCCCATTAGAGGAGCTGGCAAAAGTGCATCATTGGGGCAGTGGTAGTGAGTCCACACTTATGCATGTGTGCTGGCAGCAATGGGATAGTGTTGCAGCAGGGTCTGCCTGCATGCTGGTGGCAGCAGAGTAGTGGTGTCTGCACATGTGCTTGTGCAGCAGCAACATAGTGGCAGGGTCTTCATATACTCAGTGCCTTCCTTCTAAAGATCTTCTCAGAGTGTGCTGATTTTCCTCATGGTCTGGTCTCTCCTGATGGGAGAAGCTCTTCCTGGCTACATCTAGTTGGCCATCTTGGCCTAATACTTCTGCCTATTTTTATTGCTTTTTTAATTAATTAATATTATATATTCTGAACATAAAAAATGATGGTTTGAATGTTTTTGGTGGCGATAATGTATTATTTAGCCATATTGGAATTTTAAAACATTTAAAATGTTTGGTACGCATATAAAATATAAATAATCACAATTGCAAACATAAACAAAAAAGAATATAAAATAATACTCTCATTATTCTGTGACATGTAAATCAAAAGTTTAATACAAACAGAAACTTCAGAGATTCCTTTTGGTGATTGTGTCAGTCCATTTTGTATTGCTATAAAGTAATACCTGAGACCTAGTAATTTCTAAGGAAAAGAGGTCTATTTGTCTCACAGTTCTGCAGGCTGTACACAAAGCACAGTTCCAGAATCTGCTTCTGGTGAGTGTCTCGGGAGGCTTGCAGTCATGAATTCATAGAGTGATAACTCATTCATTACCATGAGGCAGTGTCTCGGGAGGCTTGCAGTCATGAATTCATAGAGTGATAACTCATTCATTACCATGAGGCAGTGTCTCGGGAGGCTTGCTTTAGGGGGTGCCTAAAATCCCAGCTACTTGGGAGGCAGAGACAGAAGAATAGCTTGAACCCAGGAGGCAGAGGTTGTAGTGAGACAAGATCGGGACATTGCACTCCAGCCTGTGTGACAAAGTGAGACTCTGTCTCAAAAAAAAAAAAAAAAAAAAAACTCAGAAGAAAGTTAAAACCCAATCCAAGAAATCTAAGGAATCCAATAAAATAATACAAGAGCTGAAAGACAAAATAGCCATTTTGAGAAAGAATTATACTGAACTGACACTACCATAATTTTATAATAAAACTGGAAGTATTAACAGCAGAATAGAACAAGCAGAATAGAACAAGAGAGTCAATAAAGGAGGTAGCATGACACATGGAAAGAGAGAGAGAGAGAGAGAGGGAAAAAGAGAGAAAAAGTTTCAGGTTCTTTAAAAAGACTAGATCCTGCTTGAATTCATAGAGTGATAACTCATGCATTACCATGAGGGCATTACCAAGTCATTCATGAGACATTCATCCCATGACCGAAACACCTCGCACTAGGACCACCTCCAACATTGGAGGTCACATTTTAACATGAATTGCGGGGGACAAAATATCCAAACAATAATAGTGATACTTTTGTATGTGTCTAGTTTGAAGATCCAAGGCTTGTTCGATGGCTTAATACTCATTTTCATGTATGGTGCTATTCTGGTTGAAAAATTAATTGAATTTTATTATGCTATTTTTTTTGCCTTAGTATTAGGTAATTTAATGGGCTGATTTTTTACAGCATTTTTAGCTTTATAGCAAAATTAAGTGGAAATTACAGAGAGTTCCCACATACCCCTAACCCTACATGTTCACAGACTTTCTGGCATCAATAACCTGGTCCACAGTGATACATTTGTTACAGTGGAAAAACCAACACTGACACATCATTATCTCTCAAAATCCTTAGTTTACATTACGGTTCACTCATGGTATTGTACATTCTGCAGGTTTCAACAAATGTGTAATGACATATATCTACAATTATAGTATCATGCAGAATAGTTTCACTGCCCTAAAAGTATTCTGTGCTCCTCTTATTCACTCCTCCTTTCCTCCAATCCCTGTCAACAACTTATCTTTTTACTCTCTCCATAGTTTTGTCTTTCCCAGCATTTCGTATACTTGGAATCATATAGTATTAAGCCTTTTAATATTGGCTTCTTTCACTAGGTAACATGCATTTAAGTTTCCTGCGTATCTTTTTATGATCCAGTAGGTAATTTATTTTTAGTGCTGAATAATATTCTACTGTCCAAATATACCATAGTTTCTTAACCTGTCCATTTTCTGAATGGCATATTGATTGCTTCCAAGTTTTGGAAATCATGAATAGAGTTGCTGGAAACATCTATTTTATATAAACTTGTCAACTCATTTGAGTAAATACAAAGTAGCATGATTGCTGGTTCATTTGCTATGAGTACTTTTAATTTTGTAAGAAACCACCAAACTGTTTTCCAATTCCCACCATCAATCAATGAGAGTTTCTGTTGTTCCACATCCTCACCACATTTGGTACTGACAGTGTTTCTGATTTCTTAATAACTGTGTAGTTGTATCTGTGTTGTGTAAAATTACAATATCTTCATGAAATATAAAGTAGATCATCTTTTCATAGGCCTATTTGTCACTTGTACATCTTTGCTAAAGTTTCTATTCACATGTTTTCCCCGTTTTCTAATCAGGTTGTTAGTTTTCCCATTGTCAAGTTTTTCTTATGTGTTATTCCCCTTTTTACATCATCATGTACTAAAAAGATGGAGTGCCTGAATGGCTTCCAAGAAAAAACGTTGAGTATATAAATGTGATCAGGATATCCTTTAGATTAATGATTCCTAATCAGGCTGATAATCAAAATGTTTTGTTGCTCTTTAAAAAGACAAAAATTTCTCTTTTCATGAGTGACTCAATTTCAAAAATTAGATATTCGTTGTAAAATTTCCCATTAAAAAAGGAAAAAGAAGCACTTATATCATTGTAATTATTGTCTGTTTGTGACAATCACTAGAACAAATAACACCATAGAACTCTAGTGGCATTTAAATGGATAAAGATTTATTACTCCCTACCAAGTGCCAGGCAGTGTGCCAATTGCTGAAAAAAATGTGACTTTTCATCAAAAAATATTGCATGGTAATGTAAACACACAAAAAGATGAATTAAAGCATAGCACTTCCTCTGATAATCATAAATGCTGAAAATAAGAAAAAAAGGAGTGGCCATTTATATTGGAAAGTTGAACAGCAACTTTTTAGAGAAGATAATCACTAAGTTCTGTCTTTAATGACAAATGGGAATCAACTAGGCAAAGAAAGAGAGATGACTATATACGAATATGCTTGCCAAGGGAAAGAAAAATAAAAAAAATCCTATGGTAGGAAAAGCAAAAATTCCCTATGAACTCAGGGTTAAGTTTAAATGGGAATAATGATAAATCACGTACCTCCATAAATATAACCATATAAAAGGTAGGTAGAGGTATGCTACCCCACACCCATGCTGCTCTTGCTCCTTTTCACCCTGCTACTACCTTTCTATCCCTTAGCAAAAAATAGCAATAATATAAACAATAGAAGCAGCATTAAAGCAGAAATATTTTTGTGTTTTTTTACCCTCAGTGTGAATAGAAAAGTACTTAACACTTGGGAGGTGATAATTATTTATTTGTTGAGTAAATGACAGGCCAGATACTTCCTATCTGTAAATTCTGTTATATAGTAGAAAGAATCCAGGACCAGGTATTAGAATATTTTTAAAACCAGGCTGCTTTATTGAACCAGCTTTTAAATTCTATCAATCAGTTTTCTCGTATGTAATTAGAGAAAAGAATGAAGCCCCCAAAACAGCATGGTACTGGTACCAAAACAGAGATATAGACCAAAGGAACAGAACAGAGCCCTCAGAAATAATGCCGCATATCTACTACTATCAGATCTTTGACAAACCTGACAAAAACAAGCAATGGGGAAAGGATTCCCTATTTAATAAATGGTGCTGGGAAAACTGGCTAGCCATATGTAGAAAGCTGAAAATGGATCACTTCCTTACACCTTATACAAAAATTAATTCAAGATGGATTAAAGACTTACATGTTAGACCTAAAACCATAACAACCCTAGAAGAAAACCTAAGCAATACCATTCAGGACATAGGCATGGGCAAGGACTTCATGTCTAAAACACCAAAAGCAATGGCAACAAAAGCCAAAGTTGACAAATGGGATCTAATTAAACTAAAGAGCTTCTGCACAGCAAAAGAAACTACCATCAGAGTGAACAGGCAACCTACAGAATGGGAGAAAATTTTTGCAATCACTCATCTGACAAAGGGCTAATATCCAGAGTCTACAATGAACTCAAACAAATTTACAAGAAAAAAACAAACAACCCCATCAAAAAGTGGGCAAAGGATATGAACAGACATTTCTCAAAAGAAGACATTTATGCAGCCAAAAAACACATGAAAAATGCTCATCATCACTGGCCATCAGAGAAATGCAAATCAAAACCACAATGAGATACCATCTCACACCAGTTAGAATGGCAATCATTAAAAAGTCAGGAAACAACAGATGCTGGAGAGGATGTGGAGAAATAGGAACACTTTTACATTGTTGGTGGGACTGTAAACTAGTTCAACCATTGTGGAAGTGAGTGTGGCAATTCCTCAGGGATCTAGAACTAGAAATACCATTTGACCCAGCCATCCCATTACTGGGTATATACCCAAAGGATTATAAATCATGCTGCTATAAAGACACATGCACACGTATGTTTATTGCAGCACTATTCACAATAGCAAAGACTTGGAACCAACCCAAATGTCCAACAATGATAGACTTGATTAAGAAAATGTGGCACATAAACACCATGGAATACTATGCAGCCATAAAAAATGATGAGTTCATGTCCTTTGTAGGGACATGGATGAAACTGGAAACCATAATTCTCAGCAAACTGTCACAAGGACAAAAAACCAAACACCGCATGTTCTCACTCATAGCTGGGAATTGAACAATGAGAACACATGGACACGGCAAGGGGAACATCACACACTGGGGACTGTTGTGGGGTGGGGGGAGGGGGGAGGGACAGCATTAGGAGATATACATAATGCTAAATGACAAGTTAATGGGTGCAGTACACCAACATGGCACATGTATACATACATAACAAACCTGTACGTTGTGCACATGTACCCTAAAACTTAAAGTATAATAATAATAAAATTTAAAAAAAAGATTAACTCTCCTGATGTATGTGAAATAGTGATACATGTTATATAAAACATGGACTTGTGTTTATGCTAATGATCTGCGTGGCGTCATTGTGTGTTACATAAAAAGAGTAGAAGATTTGGAGTCCTAAAACTGAAATAAAATCTGTAAAATTTATGTCATTTACTTCATTGTTTACCTTTTGATGCTTTATATTCTCTGTAAAATTGCATTACTTAAATTTACTTTACTATATAAGTTAATTGTAAACTTCAATATTTCACACATGTCCTATTTGCCATGTGGAACTATTATATGGACCAGAATTGAAAATGTATTAAAAATTGTGTGGTTTGGGGGCTTTCAAAGGATACATATTTTGTTGCTGTTGTTGCATGTTTGCTTTTACTTCTGTCTTTCATTTGAAGTGTTTCTCCCGAGGGTATATCAGATCCTGGGCCCACTATGTACTTCTACAACTTAATGTTCAATATAATCATAAGAACACCTTCAGGTGGTGCCTGTATACATACTCCATTTTGGATGTTGTCAGAATATGTGTCGTTCATATTACAATGGATTCAGCTGTGAAAATTAGCGGTAGTTAGGAAGATGGCTCATATGATTGTTTTCATCCAATTAGTTTGCAGTGAAAGCTGTCTTACTGCTTTCTGTGTGCTCAGTGAAAGAAGATTACATGATCTAAATGATGTAGGGTGGAAATTGTAAAAACTTAAGCAGAATCGGCCGGGCGTGGTGGCTCACGCTTGTAATCCCAGCACTTTGGGAGGCCGAGGCGGGCAGATCACGAGGTCAGGAGATGGAGACCACGGTGAAACCCCCGTCTCTACTAAAAAATACAAAAAATTAGCTGGGCGTGGTGGCGGGCACCTGCAGTCCCAGCTACTCGGAGAGGCTGAGGCAGGAGAATGGCGTGAACCCGGGAGGCGGAGCTTGCAGTGAGCCGAGATTGCGCCACTGCACTCCAGCCTGGGCGACAGAGCGAGACTCCATCTCAAGAAAAAAAAAAAAAAAAAAAAACAAGCAGAATCTCACTTTTTTAATCTATTTGTTTGAATTTTGATGAAAAATATGGCACAGATCCTAAAGGTTAGAAACAGTATGATATTAATGTCAGAGAAACTGTTTTTAAAACTGCTGTGGTGGAAAAACAACAACAAAAATAAGAACATGGCACTAAGCAGCAAAATGTGTATTTACTGGGCAATAATCATTTTGAGGGATGTTTTGGAGATATTTCCAAAGGACTGAATTGCCTACCTGGAGTGCAGTGATATTATACAAGCGATGGCTAAGCTTGCTTATGTGTAGTTAGCAACAGCTTGTGTTTAGCTATGATAATCTACTTACACCAATAATTTTGTTGTGGAATAGTTTTAGTGATATAGTACTTACAAGGATGCTTTTAAAATGTCTTTCCACAAATGAAACCAAAGGGCAGTCTGTAACAAATAGATGTTAAGAAGAAAATAAGGCAAATGAGGGATTATGATAAGAACTCAGTATTTTATTAGGAAAAACAGGATGTGTTCAAGCAAAAAATAAAATGTTTTCATAGTGGATCTGGAGTTATTGGACAGTGTGAAGAAGTAAACTTCAAACTCTGCTCTACAGGTGAAAACATGCTATTGCTTAAATCATATAAAGATCATGATCTCATAGAATACATTGTCTTTAATTTTACACTGAACTTTTTAAAATAAACTAAAACACAGGATCTTAGACTAAGAGTAAAACAAAATAAAGTAGTTAAATCATTAAGTAGTATAGCTGTTATATATACTATGGTATAAATCAAGATAAACGTACATTGATTGTACTCAACTAATTGTAAAATTTCTAAATAAACAAAAACTAAAATGTTGCAAATACTCAGTTTTGACTCATCTCCCCTCCTTTTTTATGAACCAATAATTTTAATTTTAATATAATTTACTAGTCTACTAAAGCATGTCCTGTTGGCTTGAATAAATTATCTGTTTAGAACAAGCATATTGTTTCCCTCAGAACTTAAAGTGTATTTATTATAAAGTACACTTGCACATTCTTCCAAATGTATATTTAGTATCACAGTTTCTAGTTTTACTCCTTCTCTATTTGTATCATTTTACAGAAGAAATTATATAGGAATGATGGTAAATTAGGTGATGTATTATGATTGTAATGAAGTTTCTTTTCACATTAAAACTTTCCAAAAGATAGTTCATGTGACTCCTTCTTTGTAGTACATATGAAAAAGTTAAGGTTTCTTAGTTTCTTGCCATATTTACATTTTATCTAAATCTGAGTCATATAATCATTTTCCTTTAAAAAATGATTTGTAATTAAAAGACTTTTTCTTACTCTTTGGATTGTTCTGAGAGTGTGGCAAATTATACTCATTGTTCCATCAGTCCAAAATTTTTAAAGAAAAGGGTGAAATGGTGTTAGATTTTGGCAAATGTATTATTCAGGAAAGGTTACTGAACTGCTTCTAGCTGAGCCAGAATACTCAGTCTTGTTCGAGCTTGTAAAAACAAAAGCATACATGAAGATTTCCCCATTGTACTCCACAAGCTTGCTGAACTCACACAGAATGTAACACTTGCTCAGAATCTTTTCTAATGATTTCCTCCACAGCCAGACCGGAAACCTAAAGCTTTTTAATATTCTAGCCTCATTATTCTCATTTTCTATAATTTAACAACTTCTCATATTATTCTTAATGGAAAAGTCATGCAATATTGAACAGTAACTGCTGTTAATTTCCTGCTGTATATCATTTGCATTTTTTGTTTCTGGTAGAGAGTAATTAACATGCTCTAATTATCATGCTGATTGTCTTTTTCAGCTCATAAGAATATAGTCATCTCAACCCTCGTTGATCTTACAATAGTACATTTTATTGTTTTCAATAATAGCATCTTGGGATATATAAGACATATTTTTACAGAAAAATTGTGTGATTCTGCAGCAGCAGGTTTTTTAAATGATTCAGTTCAGAACAGAATAATGTGAGTTTTTCTAGTTCCTATCAAAAAACAGAATTTTATTTCTGTGGCAGGACAATGCTATCATTTTCTTGTGAAGGTTATTACAGTTATATTACACTATTATCACAAAAGAAAATGTTTTCCTGTATTCCATTTAAATTGCATATGTGATTCCTTCATATTTTTAAAAGTTCATGTTAAAAATGTTGCTGTAAATATACTTGTAAATAATATAAAAATGTTACCTTATAAGTAATTGTAGTATGTCAGATTCTTTCTACCCAAAATAACATTTTTTAATCTAAAAATATTTACTCTGTAGTTTTTACATTAACTAAAATTTTATAAAACAGTGTGAAGACCAGAAGAAAACATAAAGAAAGTCACTCTATATTTTAAAAATAATATGTGATTGTTGGGTGGAGCCAAGATGGCTAAATAGGAACAGCTCCAGTCTACAGCTCCAAGCATGAGCAACACAGAAGATGGGTGATTTCTGCATTTCCAACTGAGGTACTGGGTTCATCTCACTGGGCAGTGCCGGAAAGTGGGTGCAGGATAGTGGGTGCAGCGCACCCTGTGTGAGCTGAAGCATGGCGAGGCATCGCCTCACCCCAGACGTGCAAGAGGTCAGGGAATTCCCTTTCCTAGTCAAAGACAGGGGTGACAGACAGCACCTGGAAAATTGGGTCACTCCCACCCTAATACTGCGCTTTTCCAACGGGCTTAACAAACGGCACACCAGGAGATTATATCCCACACCTGGCTCGGAGGGTCCTATGCCCACAGAGCCTCACACATTGCTAGCACAGCAGTCTGAAATCAAACTGCAAGGCAGCAGCGAGGCTGGGGGAGGGGAACCCACCATTGCTCAGGCTTAAGTGGGTAAAAAAAGCGGCCTGGAAGATGGAACTGGGTGAAGCCCACCACAGCTCAAGGAGGCCTGCCTGCCTCTGTAGGCTCCACCTCTAGGGGCAGGGCACAGACAAATAAAAGACAGCAATAACCTCTGCAGAATTAAATGTCCCTGTCTGACAGCTTTGAAGAGAGTAGTGGTTATCCCAGCAAGCACCTGGAGATCTGAGAACGGGCAGACTGCCTCCACAAGTGGGTCCCTGACTCCCGAGTAGCCTAACTGGGAGGCACCCCCAAGTGGGGGCGGCAGACTGACACCTCACGCAGCTGGGTACTCCTCTGAGACAAAACTTCCAGAGGAACGATCAGAGAGCAACATTTGCGGTTCACCAATATCCGTTGTTCTGCAGCCACCGCTGCTGATACCCAGGCAAACAGGGTCTGCAGTGGACCTCCAGTAAATTCCAACAGACCTACAGCTGAGGGTCCTGACCATTAGAAGGAAAACTAACAAACAGAAAGGACGTCCACACCAAAACCCCATCTGTACATCACCATCATCAAAGACCAAAGGTAGATAAAACCACAAAGATGGGGAAAAAACAGAGCAGATAAAATGAAAATTCTAAAAATCAGAGTGCCTCTCTGCCTCCAAAGGAATGCAGCTCCTCACCAGCAACAGAACAAAGCTGGACAGAGAATGACTTTGACCAGTTGAGAGAGGAAGGCTTCAGAAGATCAAACTACTCTGAGCTAAAGGAGGAGGTTCGAACCAATGGCAAAGAAGTTAAAAACTTTGAAAAAAAATTGTGCGAATGGATAAGTAGAATAAAAAATGCAGAGAAGTCCTTAAAGGACCTGATGGAGCTGAAAACCAAGGCACAAGAACTATGTGACGAATGCACAAGCCTCAGTAACCGATACGATCAACTGGAAGAAAGGGTATCAGTGATGGAAGACGAAATGAATGAAATCAAGCGTGAAGAGAAGTTTAGAGAAAAAAGAATAAAAAGAAACAAACAAAGCCTTCAAGAAATATGGGACTATGTGAAAAGACCAAATCTACCTCTAATTGGTGTACCTGAAAGTGACAGGGAGAATAGAACCAAGTTGGAAAACACTCTGCAGGATATTATCCAGGATAACTTCCCCAATCTAGCAGAAGAGTGGGTGCCAATATTAAACATTTTTTTTTTTTTTTTTTTTTTGAGACGGAGTCTCGCTCTGTTGCCCAGGCTGGAGTGCAGTGGCGCAATCTCGGCTCACTGCAAGCTCTGCCTCCCGGGTTCACGCCATTCTCCTGGCTCAGCCTCTCCGAGTAGCTGGGACTACAGGCGCCCGCCACCACGCCCGGCTAATTTTTTGTATTTTTTTTTAGTAGAGACGGGGTTTCACCGTGGTCTCGATCTCCTGACCTCGTGATCCGCCCACCTCGGCCTCCCAAAGTGCTGGGATTACAAGCGTGAGCCACCGCGCCCGGCCTCAACATTCTTAAAGAAAAGAATTTTCAACCCAGAATTTCATATCCAGCCAAAGTAAGCTTCATAAGTGAAGGAGAAATAAAATACTTTACAGACAAGCAAATGCTGAGAGATTTTGTCACCACCAGGCCTACCCTAAAAGAGCTCCTAAAGGAAGCACTAAACATGGAAAGGAACAATCGGTACCAGCCACTGCAAAAGCATGCCAAATTGTAAAGGCCGTCAAGGCTAGGAAGAAACTGCATCAACTAATGAGCAAAATAACCAACTAGCATTATAATGACAGGATCAGATTCACACATAACAATACTAACCTTAAATGTAAATGGGCTAAATGCTCCAATCAAAAGACACAGACCAGAATCTCTGGGACACATTCAAAGCAGTGTGTAGAGGGAAATTTATAGCACTAAATGCCCACAAGAGAAAGCAGGAAAGATCTAAAATTGACACCCTAACATTGCAATTAAAAGAACTAGAGAAGCAAGAACAAACACATTCAAAAGTTAGCAGAAGGCAAGAAATAACTAAGATCAGAGCAGAACTGAAGGAAATAGAGACACAAAAAACCCTTCAAAAAAATCAATGAGTCCAGGAGCTGTTTTTTTTGAAAAGATCAACAAAATTGATAGACCACTAGCAAGACTAATAAAGAAGAAAAGAGAGAAGAATCAAATAGATGCAATAAAAAATGATAAAGGGGATATCACTGCCGATCCCACAGAAATACGAACTACCATCAGGGAATACTATAAACACCTCTACGCAAATAAACTAGAAAATCTAGAAGAAATGCATAAATTCCTCGACACATACACTCTCCCAAGACTAAACCAGGAAGAAGTTGAATCTCTGAATAGACCAATAACAGGCTCTGAAATTGAGGCAATAATTAATAACTTACCAACCAGAAAAAGTCCAGGGCCAGATGGATTCACAGCCAAATTCTACCAGAGGTACAAGGAGGAGCTGGTACCATTCCTTCTGAAACTATTCCAATCAATAGAAAAAGATGGAATCCTCCCTAACTCACTTTATGAAGCCAGCATCATCCTGATACCAAAACCTGGCAGAGACACAACTAAAAAAGAGAATTTTAGACCAATATCCTTGATGAACATTGATGCAAAAATCCTCAATAAAATACTGGCAAACTGAATCCAGCCACACATCAAAAAGCTTATCCACCATGATCAAGTGGGCTTCATCCCTGGGATGCAGGGCTGGTTCAACATATGCAAATCAATAAACATAATCCAGCATATAAACACAACCAACGACAAAGACCATATGATTATCTAAATTGATTCAGAAAAAGGCCTTTGACAAATTTCAACAACATTTCATGCTAAAAACTCTCAATAAATGAGGTATTGATGGGATGTATCTCAAAATAATAAGAGCTATCTATGACAAACCCACAGCCAATATCATACTGAATGGACAAAAACTGGAAGCATTCCCTTTGAAAACTGGCACAAGACAGGGATGCCCTCTCTCACCACTCCTATTCAACATAGTGTTGGAAGTTCTGACCAGGGCAATCAGGCAGGAGAAGGAAATAAAGGGCATTCAATTAGGAAAAGAGGAAGTCAAATTATCCCTGTTTGCGGATGACATGACTGTATATCTAGAAAATCCCATCGTCTCAGCCCAAAATCTCCTTAAGCTGATAAGCAACTTCAGCAAAGTGTCAGGATACAAAATCAACGTGCAAAAATCACAAGCATTCTTATACAGCAATGACAGACAAACAGAGAGCCAAATCATGAGTGAATTCCCATTCACAACTGCTTCAAAGAGAATAAAATATCTAGGAATCCAACTTACAAGGGATGTGAAGGATCTCTTCAAGGAGAACTACAAACCACTGCTCAATGAAATAAAAGAGGATACAAACAAATGGAAGAACATTCCATGCTCATGGGTAGGAAGAATCAATATCGTGAAAATGGCCATAATGCCCAAGGTAATTTATAGATTCAATGCCATCCCCATCAAGCTACCAAGGACTTTCTTTGCAGAATTGGAAAAAACTACTTTAAAGTTCATATAGAACCAAAAAAGAGCCCACATTGCCAAGCCAAAAGAACAAAGCTGGAGGCATCACGCTACCTGACTTCAAACTATACTACAAGGCTACAGTAACCAAAACAGCATGGTACTGGTACCAAAACAGACATATAGACCAATGGAACAGAACAGAGCCCTCAGAAATAATGCTGCATATCTACAACTATCTGATCTTTGACAAACCTGACAAAAACAAGCAATGGGGAAAGGATTCCCTATTTAATAAATGGTGCTAGGAAAATGCTAGCCATATGTAGAAAGCTGAAACTGGATCCCTTCCTTACACCTTATACAAAAATTAATTCAAGATGGATTAAAGACTTAAATGTTAGACCTAAAACCATAAAAACCCTAGAAGAAAACCTAAGCAATACCATTCAGGACATAGGCGTAGGCAAGGACTTCATGTCTAAAACACCAAAAGCAATGGCAACAAAAGCCAAAATTGACAAATGGGATCTAATTAAACTAAAGAGCTTCTGCACAGCAAAAGAAACTACCATCAGAGTGAACAGGCAACCTACAGAATGGGAGAAAATTTTTGCAATCACTCATCTGACAAAGGGCTCATATCCAGAATCTACAAAGAACTCAAACAAATTTACAAGAAAAAAACAAACAACCCCATCAAAAAGTGGGTGAAGGATATGAACAGACACTTCTCAAAACAAGACATTTATGCAGCCAAAGCACACATGCAAAAATGCTCATCATCACTGGCCATCAGAGAAATGCAAATCAAAACCACAGTGAGATACCATCTCACACCAGTTAGAATGGCCATCATTAAAAAGTCAGGAAACAACAGGTGCTGGAGAGGATGTAGAGAAATAGGAACACTTTTACACTGTTGGTGGGACTGTAAACTAGTTCAACCATTGTGGAAGTCAGTGTGGCGATTCCTCAGGGATCTAGAACTAGAAATACCATTTGACCCAGCCATCCCATTACTGAGTATATGCCCAAAGGATAAATCATGATGCTATAAAGACACATGCACACGTATGTTTATTGCGGCACTATTCACAATAGCAAAGACTTGGAACCAACCCAAATGTCCAACACTGATAGACTGGATTAAGAAACTATGGCACATATACACTATGGAATACTATGCAGCCATAAAAAATGATGAGTTCATGTCCTTTGGAGGGACATGGATGAAGCTGGAAACCATCATTCTCATCAAACTATCACAAGGACAAAAAACCAAACACCACATGTTCCCACTCATAGGTGGGAATTGAACAATGAGAACACTTGGACACAGGAAGGGGAACATCACACACCAGGGATGCTTGTGGGGTGGGGGGAGGGGGGAGGGACAGCATTAGGAGATATACCTAATGCTAAATGACAAGTTAATGGGTGCAGCACACCAACATGGCACATGTATACATATGTAACAAACCTGCACGTTGTGCACATGTACCCTAAAACTTAAAGTATAACAATAAAAAAAAGTTACTGTCTACAATGTCTTATACATATTTTATGTCCAAATAGAACCTGAACATTGCTAGCTGCATCATTAAGGACTAGTTTATATGTTCATTTGGTGAAGGACAGACAGCAAGACAGAATCATTATTTCTAGCATATGTGTCATATCCTAAGAGTGCTTGTTATCCCGTAAAAGTTACTGACAATGGGGAATATAACTCATAACCATATTAAATTTCATTTAATCCCAATCATCAATATATTCTGTACCATGAAAAGGGTGATAAATAAAAAATAGAAAGATGGCCTGGACATAAAAGTCCAGACAGAGATTATTTCATGTATATTGACAATTAGAAAGGAGCATAAATTAAAACAGAATATCACAAAACAATAGAAGAGATTATAAAGAAGGTAGTAATAATTCCTTACTTCGTAAGTAAGGATATTTGTGGTTGCAGCAGCAGAAAAACAAGTCACAGTTGCTCAAAAAAAAAAAAAAAAAAAAAAAAAGTAGAGAGAAATGTTAAACTTAACTTTCTGAATGACCACATTTTAATCACAACATCTACTCCATGAATTCAGATATATTACAAGTCTTATAAAACACTCCAGGCCTTATTTTTCTTATGTGTAATATAAAGATAGCAATAATATCTACATCTCAAAGTTGTTTTAAGCATTAAAAATTACTATATCAGATAAAGTCCTTAGTGTACTGACTGGTTCAGTGTAGAAACTCAATAAAAAAAATAGCTGTTAATAGATGATTGTTAAAAGGAGATTTAGATGGGTATAACTGGCTTTGGGAATCATTGAATTCTGGGTGCTAGACATACCATGAGAAGCAGATTGGCCCCCATCTCTTGACTTAGCTTTGCCCCTCTCCATGTGCTGGGTTTATTCTTCATGTGCCTATGCAGGACTGGTTGACTGCAGCTTCACAAGTGCTGAGGTTCAAAACCAAATTTGCCCTTGATGCTCCCCCTACTCACCGAAAAAATACAAAAATAGCTCTAAGTAAGTCTGGTTGATATGGTCTGAGTCACATGGGCAGCAATGAATTAACTGTGACCAAGGATGTAAGTCTATCAACTTGTTTAGAACTAGATTACATGCCCCTTTCCTATTTGTAGAGGTGATGTCCCACCCAAACTGTATACCCTAAGGTTGAATGGGGTTTTAATCCTCAAATGAAAACTGTGAGCCCTTTTCAGAAGTATAGCAAATAGGTGACAGAGACCAAAGCAATAAAGCAAGTATGCTAGCAGACAAAATGCAAAGAATAAGAATTATTTCATATAAATATTGTTAAAATAGTTTAGCTTTGGTGTAACATAAAAGAAAACCAATTACTTAATGTGTGAGCTTAAGTAAACCACCTAAACTTTCAGAATCTCAAGTCCCTCATTAGCAAGAAGAAAAGCAATGACTTATTCTCATGGTTTTTGCATCATAGCAGAAATGATCATCTATAAAATGCTTTGCTTAATTTGAAAAAGAGTATTATATGGCAGGTAAATGTCATATTAAAATTTAATAGTTACAAAACATAATGAAATAGAAATTTAAAGAAACTTCAAAATTTAGTAATTAGGAACTGGTTTAATAAATTATTTTATTTGTATAATATAAAAGGAAACCATAATTAAAATGGTTTGGAAATGAATAAATTTATAGACATAATTGTTATATAGTTAAAGGAAAATATAAAATATATAGTGTGATTAGTGTAATTTTTTGAAAACTTAAAATAATTGTAAATATTTAAAGGAAGATAAATATGAAAAAAATATATTTTTAAAGTCTGTAAGGGCAACCTCAAGCAAAAAAGAGGCCCTTTGGAAGAAACTGGAAAGAAGCAATTCTCTTCCAGTCTTCTCGTTTTTTTCAATCATCCCCATAGGCAGAGATTAATGTAGAACTGGTTGGCAAAGCAGAAATATGGTTTATACCTTCTAAAAAGCAACCCCACAAATAAATTTGTAGATAGGTAATATGTAGCTGAAACACAATTTAATAACTGGCACAGGTAATTAAACTAACATTAACTTGTTAACGATGAAACCAAAGTAGAAACAATGGAAGCTAGAATACAAAGAAATGGTAGATCTTAAAGTGCTAAAAAAAAATAACCATTGAACCAGAATTTTATCACTGCAAGTATCCATTGAGAAATAAAGCGAAATAATCTGTGGACACACAGAGAGTGTTAGAAAATATTACAAGATTGCCAATACTAAGAACAAAGATGGGGGTGAGTGCCCATTAGGCAAATGAAAAATTATTCCAGATGGAAGATGAGAAATTAAGGAATGAATGCAGAACAATATACATATAAATATGTGGGTCTAAGAAAAATTAATAGTGACTAAAAACAGTGATGATGATGTACTGATGGTTTTAAACATATTTATACTTGGAAAACATGGCAACCCTAATAGTTGATAATAGTTTATAATATCAAATACTAGAAGACAATCAGGAAATGTGTATTCACATGCACTGCTGTATGGTAGTGGAAAATAGTTCAACTATTTTAGAGAGCAGTTTTAATCATATATTATTTTAACATTGAAAAATTTAACTTGACATTTTCACTTCTGGGTATTTAACATTGGGGACTATGAGTAGATGTACACAGAAAATAATGGGAATATATATGAGGAATTCAAATGAAATATTTCTGTATAATAGACAAAAATAGAATAATACAACAGGTTAGATTTTTTTTCAATTTATTTAGCAGTAACTGAATAAAAATAAGACAGAAAACTGATATTTATTTTATTGTAAATATCTAAATTGAGAATCAACATTGGGAAACTGTGAATTTCCCCTACAAGGTATTTCAGGAACAGAGATCTATTCCCTATGTTTCTCTGCCCTTCCCTGAGATATCTCCTCACCCTAAGTCCTATGCTTCACCAACACCACAACTGTGTCCCTGCCTACAAGTAAAGTCTGAGTGTGTGTGTTGGGGGTGTTTTGGGGAGAGAATCAAGTAGGGCAAGTAGCTTCCTTTTAAAGATAACACCTGGAAATTGAACCTAATACTTTTACTTATATCCCTTTATATATAACTGAATCACCTGGACACTCTTAGCTAAAAAATAATATTGAAAATGTTATACAAACATTTAAGGTTGACAACCCCAAGTAGTTCATTCTGAGTTGCCTCTTGGATGTATCCTTGCAAATTGATGGCATTAATCGGGAAAGGAGAGGCTGAAATTTTGAACAGAACAATAGAAACCAACAATAATTCTGATTTAGGATTTTTTTCTGTGAAAAACTCAAAACACTCTGAACAATGTAAGATTACACATTCATTGTAATTCAATTACACATTCTATTTGAGAATCTTCTTGGGCTAAACCTGAAGCATCAGTCTCAATTTATAATCATATTTTTCTCATGATAAAGTTTTCAAATTATGATGTCTGTGAGATTTGATATAAATAAGTATATTACTCATATAGAAATCTCTTCCCCACTTACACATATACAAACATTTATCTATGAGTGGCTTATAACTGCAAATAAGATGTAAATCATGCTCATGATCATTGTCAAAATTGTGAAAGATTTCTTTCTATACCTCTTTTAGGTTTTGTTTTTGATTTCCAGGTGGCATTAAAGACAAGAGGGAATAATATACATTCTTACTTCTACTCCCAAGTCACTAGTTTTCTAAATTTAATTGAGTTAAAGAATTCTATCAGTCTTCTTGGGAGTCTAATACAAAACCAATTCAACACTAGTTGTTCATTCTTTGCTAATTCACCAGAATTGAAGGATGGATAAAATGAGAAAGAGAAGTAGTTCTTCATATTATTAAAATAAAGAGTTAAATTAGATACTTTGTTGGACCCTTTGGTCTTAATAATTCCTGTTCTTTTTGAGGTCCTAAAAGCTTTGTCTTTGATAAAGATAATTCTAATGGTATCTCTAGTGAGAAACTATGTAACTTCTTCATATATCAAACTGTGAATAGTGATAGGTCTGTGAATATAAAGCATAGTGGCAGAATTCCTGCTGAGATATGGATGTTGTTACTTGGGTAAACCATTCTACTATGAAACAGGGGCAGCAAACATGTTAGAATCTCTTCAAGGCTTATTTTGGGGCATATGGGCTGTATAATCATATAAGTCCTATAGTTTTTAAATTATACCGTTTGATAGAAAGTTATAAATGAATTTATTTTCTGATAATTTAGCATTTCTGTTAAAAGCAAGAGATGATTAATCTCCAGAATTTAGAAAAATACATCTGATATCATCTGGATGTTTGTCCCCTCCAAATATCATTTTGAAATGTGAATCCCAGGGAGGGGTGGAGCAAGATGACTAGAGACTAGCCTCTGCCAATCATTCTACCCTCTCCCAACCCGCACACCAAGAGGAAAAAAAATCTTTGAATAAATAACCTAGTGTTGCATCTTAAAGAACTAAAAAATCAAGAGCAAACCAAACCCTAAATTAGTAGAAGAAAATACACAATAAAGATCAGAGAAAAAACAAATGTAATTGAAACAGAACAATACAAAAGATCACAAAACAAAAAGGTTTTTTTGAAAAGATAAACAAAAACAAACCTTTAGCCCAACTGAGAAAAAAATCAAGAGAAGACCCAAATGAATAAATTTAGGTATGAAAAATGGTCATTACAATTAACATCATAGAAATTCAAAGGATCATTAGTGGCTACCATGAGCAACCATAAGCCAATAAAATGGAAAATCTATAAGAAATAGATAAATTGCTAGACACATATAACCTATCAATATTGAATCATAAAGAAATCCAAAACCTGAACAGACTAATAATAACTAACAAGATTGAAGTTGTAGTCAAAATTCTCCCCATTTAAAAAAATGCCGAGAACCCATTGGCTTCACTGCTGAATTCTAACAACATTTAAAGAAGTAATGCCAATACTATTCAAATTATTCCGAAATATAGAGGAGAAGGGAATATTTCTACACTCATGTTACTAAGCCAGTATTACTATGATCCCCAAACCAGACAAAAACACATAAAAATAAAAAAAAAAGCTACAGGCCAATATTTCTGATGAACATTCATATTACAATTTCAACAATTCTCAACAAATTGCTGGAAAACTGAATTCACAACACATTAAAAAATTCATTCATTATGACCAAGTAGGATTTATTCCAAGGATGTAAGGATGGTTCAACATACACAAATCAATAAACATGAGACATCATATCAACAGAATTAAGAACAAAATGATATACTCATTTCCATTGATGCTGAAAAACATTTGATAAAGTTTAACATTCTTTCATGATAAAAACTCTCAAAAAACTGGGTATACAAACAACATACTTAAACCGAATAAAAATCACATACAACAAACCCATAGGTAGCATCATACCAAATGGGTAAAAATTAAAATTATTTTTGCTTAAATCTAGAAAATAACAAGATGTCCACTTTCACCACTGTTATTCCACATCCTACTGGAAGTCCTCACTAGAGCTATTAGACAAGAGAAACTAACCAAGGACACCCAAATTGGAGAGGAAGAAGTCAAATTATCCTTATTTGCAGATGGAAAAACCTAAAGACTCCACCCAGAAAACCATTAGAACTGATAAATTCAGTAAAGTTGCACCATACTAAATCAACATATAAAAACTAGTAACATTTCTGCATGCCAACAAAGAACAATCTGAAAAAAATCAAGGAAGTAATCTTATTTACAGTAGCTACAAATAAAGTAAAATATCTGAGAATTAACTCAACCAAAGAACTGAAAGATCTCTACAATGAAAACTGTAAAACACTGATGAAAGAAATTGAAGAGACCCTGAAATGGAAAGCTATTTCATGTTCATGGATTGGAAGCATCAGTATTTTTAAAATGTCTATTCTATCCAAAGCAGTCTACAGATTCAATGCAACCCTTAAAAAAATACCAATGACATTCTTCACAGAAATAGAAAAAGCAATCCTAAAATATATATGGAACCACAAAAGACCCAGAGTAGCTAAAGCTATCTTGATCAACAATAACAAAACTGGAGGAATCACATTACCTGACTTCAAATAATAATACAGAGCTACAGTTAGCAAACCAGCAAGTTACTGGCCAAAAAACAGACACATACATCAATGGAACAGAATTAAGACCCAGAAACAAATCCACACACCTACAGTGAGCTCATTCTTGACAAAGATGCCAAGAACGTAAATTGGGGAAAAGACAGTTTCTTCAGTAAATGGTGCTGGGAAAACTGGATATCTATATTGAGATAAATGAAACTAGACCCCTTTCTCTTGCCATATACAAAAATAAAATCATAATGATTTAAAGATTTAAATTTAAAAACTCAAACTGTTTAACTACTATAAGAAAACATTGGGGGAATTCTCCAAGACATTGGAGTGGCCAAATATTTCTTGAGCAATACCCTACAAGCACAGGCAACCAAAGCAAAAGTGGACAAATAGGATCACATCAAGTTAAAAAGCTTCTACACAGCCAAGGAAACAATTAATAAAGTCAAGAGACAACCCACAGAATGAGAGAAGACATTTGTAAACTCTCCATCTGAAAAGGGATTAATAACCAAAGTATATGAGGAGCTCAAACAACTCTATAGGAAAAAGAAAATCTAATGATCCAATTAAAACATGGTCAAAACCTCTGAATAGATATTTCTCAGAAAAAGACATAAAAATGGAAAACAGACATATAAAAAGCTGCTTGACATCATTGCTCATCAGAAAAATGCAATTCAAAACTACGATGAGGTATCATATCAACCCAGTTATAATGGCCTTTATTAAAAAAAAAAATTGGCAATAACAAATGCTGGTGGCCATGTAGAGAAAAAGGAATCCTTACACACTGTTGGTGGGAATGTAAATTAGTACAGCCACTTTGAAGAACAGTTCGAAGGTTCCCCAAAAAACTAAAACTGCAGCTACCATACAATGCAGCAATCCTCTTCTAGGTATTAATATATACCCACAAGAAGACAACCAGTATAATGAAGACGTTTTTGCACTCCCATGTTCATTACAGTACTATTCACAATGGCCAAGATTTGAGGCATTCTGTGTCTATCAAGAGACAAATAGGTAAAGAACACATAGTACACATATATAATGGAGTACTATTCAGTTATTAAAAAGAATGCATTCCTGCCATTTGCAACATGGATAAAACTGGTGGTCATTATGTTAAATGAAATAAGCCAGGCACAGAAAGGTAAATTACACAAGTTAGCTTTGTGAAAGCTAAAAATTAAAACAATCGAACTCATGGAGATACAGAGTTGAAGCATGTTTATCGGAGACTGGGAAAAGTAGTGGGGTGCATGGGGAGGAAGCAGGGGTGGTTAATGGGTTCAATACAATAGTAAAAAAGAATGAACAAGGCCTAGAATTTCACAGCAAAACAGAATAACTATAGTCAATAATTATTTAATTGTACATTTAAAAGTAATTAAAAGAGTATAATTGCATTGTTTGTAACACTAAGGATAAGTACTTGAGGTGGTGGATAACTCCTTTATCCTGATTTGATTATTACACATTATATGCCTGTATTAAAACAGGTACTCCATTCATATGTACACCTACTACGTACTCACAAAAATTTAAAATACAGAAATGTGATTCCCAGTGTTGGAGGTGGGACGTGGTAGGTGGTGACTAGATTATGGTGGCTCGTTTCTCAGGAATAGCTTAGCACCATCCCCTTGGTGATAGGTGAGTTCTTGCTGTGAGTTCAAGCAAGATCTGGTTGTTTAAAAGAGTGTGGCACTTCCTCCCTCTCTCACTCTTGATCTAGTTCTCACCTTGTGACATGTTAGCTCCCCTTCACCTTCTGCCATGATTGTAAGTTCCCTTAGGTCTTCACCAGAAGCAGATGCTAGCACTCTTCTACATAAACAGCCAGCAGAAGCATGAGCCAATTAATGCTGTCCTTTCAAAATAAATTACCTAGTCTGAAGTATTTCTTTATAACAGTAGAAGAATGGACTAACACAACATCTTACCATCTTCCAATCATCTTCCAAAAAAAAATATATATATATATATATATATACACACCCAGGAACCATTTTTTAAAACCAGAATAGACAACCTTGAGGTATTTGAAATTTAAAACAATTTAGAAAAAAAAGATAGCCCTTAATATCAAACAGAAAATAAACATGTAATATAATGTAATTACCTAATTTTTAATACTCAGAAAATTTACTTTGAAATTAGAACAAATACGTTACAAATGTTTGGAAAATTTAAATGTAAAATAAATATAAAGAATAAGATAATATAATACAATGTAAATTAATGATGCATATGTATTTTAAAATCTACTATTAAAAAAGAAGTCTTGTATACAAGAGCAATAGAGGAAAACATAAAGTGAAAATGTAAGAACAGGTATTCGATAGCACAATAGAGTGACTATAGTTAACAATAAATTATTATATATTTTAAAATAAATAAAACAGTGGAATTAGTGTTTACCTAATTCTCCAATTACCCTGATTGGATCTTTACGTATTATATGCCTGTACCAAACATCACATGTACTCCAGAATATATGCAACCATTAACTATACATAATAATTACAGAAAAGTAAAATGTAGAGAATTATACTGCAAAAGTTTACAATTTTAGAATATCAACAATACCTTATAATGTTAAAAGGTATACAGTAATTCTGAAAAATTATTTGAAACAGATGACAACTTAATATAATTAATACTCAAAGTGTTTTTAGAAATCATTAAGAAAAAGAAGAGGCCCATTCTTAGTTAAGACTGGGAAAAGGGAATGAACAGGAAATTCAGGCAGAATTAATGTCTAATAAGCATGAGTATTTTAAAGTAGCTACTATTTAAATAAAAAATGTTACAGGTATAATTATAGGTAACTATTTGATAACATGACAACTATAATATGCAATGCATTTCAACGTTCAGTGACATGGACTGTCATGTACTCCTGATGTATGTTTAAATTACACAAGTCTTTTGTGAAACATTTGTAAGCATGTTTAAAAGACAACGTACTTCTCCCCTTTGATTCATTAATTTCATATAAAGGAATGATTCATTAATTTCATATAAAGGAATGCTATTAATTTATTTAAATTTTTAAAATGTATTAACTTATCCAACGAAAACAATAATCAATATGATTAAAACGTTAGATATGAAGGTCATCTGTAATATCATGTGATCATAGAATTTGGATTAAATATTCATCATAGGGGATCGTTTATATGATTAATGATATTTTAAAGTTTTCAAATAATATTTGGTGTCAAAGGAAAATTTCTATATCACTGTAGGAAAAAATTGATAGAAAGGCATCAATATATACAGAGGCATTATCTCTGAATGGTGGTGATACACATACCTCTTTTTAAATGTTTTATTTTTTATACTAACTTACACTATACAAAACAAAGGGGTTTCTACTGCTACCCTCAGAAACCTCGATAATTTACATTTCATTCATGGCTTACAAGGGAGAGCAAAATATATCATGAAACGTTCTGGGTATATGATTTTATAGTGTTGCCAAGTATATATTTAAGAATATATTTTATATTGCATGATCTATTTACACTTAAACGAATTGTAAGTTTAACAGCAGCTTCCTTTTGCATCTTGTAAAATGTCATTCAGAAATGGTTGCCACCAAAGAATCACTGCTAAATAAGTTTTATAAATTGCCACACTAACAAAAATAATGACATTGAATATGGAAAGTGATTGTAACTATAAAGCCTAGTTGTCTAAACTGTGGCTTCTATTACCTTGAGCATTTATTTTCATACTGCATTGCTCGTCAGAGTTCTCTTTCAGGAATGTTTTCATACAGTAAACTTTATATTCTATTTTAAGGAAGAAAGATATTTAAAGATTTTTAATGCTATAAATCTATTAAAATATCTAAGCCAAAATACAAAAGGTAAATGCTATTTGGAGAATACCAAGTTGCTAGAAATAATGTTCAATACAACATAGAAAATAGTAATCAGGCTGAGCACGGTGTCTCATGCCTGTAATCCCAGCACTTTGTGAGGCCATGGCAGGCAGATCCCTTGAGGTCAGGATCACTATGATGTCAGCCTGAACAACATAGTGAAACTTCATCTCTACTAAAAATACAAAAATTAGCTGGGCATGGTGGCGCACACCTGTAATCCTGGCTACTCGGGAGGCTGAGGCAGGAGAATCACTTGAACCAGGGAGGTAAAGGTTGCAGTAAGCCAAGATCATGCCACTGCACTCCAGTCTGGGCGACAGACTGCCTCAATCAATCAATCAATCAATAAATCAAAGCTATCCAAACTACAATTTTAGATATCCAAGAAGCCTTCTAAATCTGCTATAGTTAGTAATAATTTTAATAACATCATCAGAAAAAAGTAATTGACATTTTAAACAATAAGGCAATGAAAATGACTTTTAAAAACTCAAGCAAAAATGTGTAAATACATTTCTAGATTCTTAAAATTTTCAAGTAATAGAATTATTGAATATTTGTATAATGTGTGCTTTCTAAAAAAACCCATTTGCTAATATTTTTAAATAATATCCTATAATCATACATCAACTGTCAACAGTAACATTAGGAAGTTATTTTTTTCAACCACTAAATTGGGACGGGGAGGAAGTTGCTTTTCTTTTACCATGAATAAAAGAGCTCCCTCTGTCAGGAAATCTAATTAGGCACCCAGTGTCTGCCTGATTACTTGGCTCAAGCACAACTGTGCTTCCTCACATGGACCTCCAGACTGAGTTGTTTCTCCTAACTTGTGGCTTCATCTTTCATTAAAGTGTTAAGAATGAGATACACGGAGTCAAACCACAAAATAATTCACTGCATTGTTCCCAACCGTCGTTTGACAATGGACACCGTGTATGTATTACTAATAAGTGCTTTAAAAATCTACCCTAAAGCAATCATCCATAAATTAATCTACATTTTCTTCATTCTGTTTTGATCTGTATGTGCTTCTTGGGGATAAAATTTTCAGTCATGTATTTCCCATACATTTCTGTCAGAAAATGCTTTGAAATAAATCCCATTAAGCAACCAAGAAACATTTTAGCTCAGATCATATATCTAATATCTGAGTCAGATTCATCAACCTTTTGAATGACAATCAATTCTTCATTGATGATCGAGAAGATTTAGACATATAATACATGTCAAGTGCCCAGCACAGTGCCATTCAACAAATTTAGTTTCATTTGTACTTTCCTATAATTTCCTTAAAATTCGTCCTTCATATTTTAGGGTCTGCTTTCCACTTTATTGTTGGGGAATTTCAATGTTCAATTTCTATTCAGCCATATTCACTTATTCATGATTTATAAGGTTCAGACATTAGCCATCATCACCTTCTGCCAGAAGTTCAATAATATGTTTTCATTGGCCTCTCTATCTGTTTTTACTCCCTTGCAATCCCAATCCTATCCTCACTATGTTGTTTTCAGTTCTTTGGAAAAACAGCAACAACAAAACATCAAAAAATGTAAATCAATTCTCACACTTTTCTGCTGAACTCCAGTGGTTTACCACATATGGCTGAAAAACTTCAGACTCTGTATTTTCATTCCTGGCTCTACTTGTCCAACTTTTACTGATTTTCATTTCTGCTCTAGCCTTCCTGACCCACTTGCCTTTCTCCTCTCCACAACTTTTGCAGAGATGACTTCCCATTACACCAGAGAGCAACTTTCTTTCCAGCTACAACCTTTACCAGATGGCAGAAAAAGTCAAAGACAGTTTCTTACAACATCTGCAAGATTTTCTTAATAGACAACCAAATATGGAATTATATACATACAAAGTAATATAACATAGGAATTTATTATATAAAGACATTGAAAGAGTAGGCAAGTAGACAGGAAACAGAGAGATATAAAAGTTAGAAGAAATGATTGTTTTTCCAAGGAAGAAAAAAGTAAGTAAATAAAAAATTAGAGTGTAATGACAGAACAATTCACTTGAGATAAATATTTCTTTTCACTTTTAAGATTAAACTTATGTGATATACTGTGAGTCTGAATATCTTGAATTCCAAATGTCAACATGGAACGCCAAAAATAGGGAAAAATTATTTGAAGAAAAGTGAATTTTTTTTTCAGACTTGGGCCGCCCAGGTCATCTTAATTACTTTATGTATTTCATTCATGTAATGCCAACTACACATGTTTATATAATTACCTATTCATCAAACTTCCTTAGAATTTTGTTTCATATTTTACGTATTTCCCAGGATTCCAAGGGAAAAAAAAGAGGGAAAATATTTCAGGAAACTGCCTTTGAGGGAATTTGTAAAATATTTTCTGTATTGCAGTGCAACTTGAAGATAGAAAAAGGATACTGTAGAAATCTCAGAGGATCATCTTGTCGCAATGATGCATTTGACAAGTATTTGACTAGTCTTACATATTTTAAAGATGAGAATGTTTTTATAACTTAATTCTCATGATTAGAAAACATCTACTTAAATAAATCACATAGTAAATGTTAGTGCCTTTCTTCATTTTGAGTTAGGGAAAATCCCAGAAATTTTCCTGTGTGTACCAAAGTAAGACATGTTTCTATGTGTGCCTTCAAACTCATACACTATTACAGTTTTATTTTTGCTTATCTGGTTTTTGTTTTGTTTTGTTTCTTTTCTTTTTGTGAAAAGTCTAAGTAACTGGAGTTACCTAACTTTTATTTTCCCTTTTCATTTCAGAAAGTAGCAAATATCTGGCATATGATTGTTATCGTGCAGTCGTAGAAAGAGTGTATTGTCGTTGATCATATAATCCTGTATTTTTTTTTCAAAAGGGCTGTGATTTTAAATGTTGAAAGCAATAAGCCTCTTTATTTATTTACTTATTTATTTACAAAGTAAACCTAAGGAATTTGTCTTATTTTTAAGAATGAAAAATAATTTCATTTGTAAAATTTCCCCCAAAGTGTTTCTCACATAGAATTCTATCATATTCCAGTGTAAACCACACTTAAATCAATTTCCATAAGAAAGCATTATATGAGTTAACAAGTATCTGGGACATCTCAACCAAAGGGTAATGATAAACGGAAGTGCACAAAATGATACTAATGTGTGCAGCCAAGTGGTACAGGATTAGGTGTTACACCTAGTTTTTTAACATTCTCACTAACACTTAGTTGTGGTAAACAACAAATTAATTTACAGTGAACATGATTTTGGAAAATTTTGTGGGCATTTTTATAGTGAGAAAAACTGTTTAGTTTCTCAAAATATTTTAAAATCAAATTTACATAATATGTTTTATGTACTTATTAAAATAAAAATTAAAGTATATGCAGTACAGATTCTTGGATATTTCCTTTAAAATATATAAAGAAGCTGCATTTGTCTAAGATTGTATAAATGCATCGAATAAGTAAAGTATCTCATAACAAGAAGCTTGTCTGCCATTCTGCAGAGAATAATTTCATGAAGGCTTGAAAACTATATACGCTAGTGAGTGGATAATACAATAACCTCGAGGCCTTGTGCACTCAGATTGCCCTATCATAAAAATGCGAGCAAACTTGAGTAACATAAAAACAAATATTCACAAATTTATTTTAATGGAGCCCACACAAAAATGCATAAGGCAGAAACAAGGGTAAAGTATATAAAATGATAATGCTATTAAATTTAATAATCAGTGAGAAAAGTGGTAAAGAATCATATTTGCTCTTTGACATGTCTTGATTACTATTCTGGAAAAGAGTCCCAAGACTAGGAATCCACTGTAAACCCAGGTTACAGAGGTGGCTATGGAAGGTTGCCTGCGCCAACGGATTAATGTTCCTCTGGTATATGAGGCAAATGCTGCTCCTTGAATTGGCACACACCTCCTCTACCTAACTTCACAGGAAGGTCCAATCAGTCTCATCGGTCTACTCTAGCTGTATAGGATATAATCTCAAAGGATAAGAAATTGCAGCTATCCTTGTACTAAGCAAATCAAGATCTGTCTTTTTAATCTGCAGGTGAAATTTGATACATCCTTTGAAAACTAAGTATGTTATTGGTAATTGATTATTGATTTGAAGCATTTATTCCTAGATTTCTTAAAGGGCCAGATATGTATCTAGCTATTGGAAATGACACTTGGTTACATTGAATTTCTGAGTCATAAGCAACAAAGGATAAATGAAAGAGTAATAGTTTGAAAAATGAGAAAATAACAAAGAAAAGTTATGATAGAATTTATTTCTAAACTACCATGGACATACTGTCCCTGTTTCTGGTTAATTTAAAAATGAGTAAAATTATTCTTCTGAAAAGCAATTTCTTATAAATTGGGTATGTGAATATAATGCATGAAGAAAGTAGAGCAGAGAGATGAAATATGCAGGCTCTTTACGCCTACAGTTTAGGGCCAAAATCTCGAGCCATAAGTTGTTAGCCATGTGATGTTAGATAGAATCAATATACTGTCTGTGCTTCAGTGTTCTCATCTGAAAAATCACATTGTGATGATATATTCCAAAAATGTTTGCAAATATTAAATCAAATGATATATGAACAGTGCTTAGAACAGTGTTGGTAAATATGAACACTTTAAGATTATTAAGCGTACATACTTTCAAATTGTTCTTTTGCTTTCTTTTTATAATATATTTATTAAACAGATATTTTTAGATGAACATTATAATGCCATTCTATGATATAATATGCAAGGCTGGTTCAACATACGCAAATCAATAAATGTAATCCAGCATATAAACAGAACCAAAGACAAAAACCACATGATTATCTCAATAGATGCAGAAAAGGCTTTTGACAAAATTCAACAACCCTTCATGTTAAAAACTCTCAATAAATTAGGTATTGATGGGACGTATCTCAAAATAATAAGAGCTATATACGACAAACCCACAGCCAATATCATACTGAATGGGCAAAAACTGGAAGCATTCCCTCTGAAAACTGGCACAAGACAGGGATGCCCTCTCTCACCGCTCCTATTCAACATAGTGCTGGAAGTTCTGGCCAGGGCAATCAGGCAGGAGAAGGAAATAAAGGGTATTCAATTAGGAAAAGAGGAAGTCAAATTGTCCCTGTTTGCAGATGACATGATTGTATATCTAGAAAACCCCATTGTCTCAGCCCAAAATCTCCTTAAGCTGATTAGCAACTTCAGCAAAGTCTCAGGATACAAAATCAATGTACAAAAATCACAAGCATTCTTGTACACCAATCACAGACAAACAGAGAGCCAAATCATGAGTGAACTCCCATTCACAATTGCTTCAAAGAGAATAAAATACCTAGGAATCCAACTTACAAGGGATGTGAAGGACCTCTTCAAGGAGAACTACAAACCACTGCTCAATGAAATAAAAGAGGATACAAACAAATGGAAGAACATTCCATGCTCATGGGTACGAAGAATCAATATCATGAAAATGGCCATACTGCCCAAGGTAATTTATAGATCCAATGGCATCCCCATCAAGCTACCAATGACTTTCTTCACAGAATTGGAAAAATTACTTTAAAGTTCATATGGAACCAAAAAAGAGCCCACATTG
>NW_026652277.1:96650781-96683994 GCF_009828535.3 Hylobates moloch | reverse complement strand
AATCAATATCATGAAAATGGCCATACTGCCCAAGGTAATTTATAGATTCAATGCCATCCCCATCAAGCTACCAATGACTTTCTTCACAGAATTGGAAAAAACTACTTTAAAGTTCATATGGAACCAAAAAAGAGCCCGCATTGCCAAGTCAATCCTAAGCCAAAAGAACAAAGCTGGAGGCATCACGCTACCTGACTTCAAACTATACTATAAGGCTACAGTAACCAAAACAGCATGGTCCTGGTACCACAACAGAGATATAGATCAATGGAACAGAACAGAGCCCTCAGAAATGATGCCGCATATCTACAACTATTTGATCTTTGACAAACCTGACAAAAACAAGAAATGGGGAAAGGATTCCCTATTTAATAAATGGTGCTGGGAAAACTGGCTAGCCATATGTAGAAAGCTGAAACTGGATCCCTTCCTTACACCTTATACAAAAATTAATTCAAGATGGATTAAAGACTTAAATGTTAGACCTAAAACCATTAAAATCCTACAAGAAAACCTAGGCAATACCATTCAGGACATAGGCGTGGGCAAGGACTTCATGTCTAAAACACCAAAAGCAATGGCAACAAAAGCCAAAATTGACAAATGGGATCTCATTAAACTAAAGAATTTCTGCACAGCAAAAGAAACTACCATCAGAGTGAACAGGCAACCTACAGAATGGGAGAAAAATTTTGCAACCTACTCATCTGACAAAGGGCTAATATCCAGAATCTACAATGAACTCAAACAAATTTACAAGAAAAAAACAAACAACCCCATCAGAAAGTGGGCAAAGGGCATGAACAGACACTTCTCAAAAGAAGACATTTATGCAGCCAGAAAACACATGAAGAAATGCTCATCATCACTGGCCATCAGAGAAATGCAAATCAAAACCACAGTGAGATACCATCTCACACCAGTTAGAATGGCCATCATTAAAAAATCAGGAAACAACAGGTGCTGGAGAGGATGTGGAGAAACAGGAACACTTTTACACTGTTGGTGGGACTGTAAACTAGTTCAACCATTGTGGAAGTCAGTGTGGCGATTCCTCAGGGATCTAGAACTAGAAATACCATTTGACCCAGCCATCCCATTACTGGGTATATACCCAAAGGAGTATAAATCATGCTGCTATAAAGACACATGAACACGTATGTTTATTGCGGCACTATTCACAATAGCAAAGACTTGGAACCAACCCAAATGTCCAACAACAATAGACTGGATTAAGAAAATGCGGCACATATACACCATGGAATACTATGCAGCCATAAAAAATGATGAGTTCGTGTCCTTTGTAGGGACATGGATGAAACTGGAAAACATCATTCTCAGTAAACTATCGCAAGGACAAAAAACCAAACACCGCATGTTCTCACTCATAGGTGGGAATTGAACAATGAGAACTCATGGACACAGGAAGGGGAACATCACATTCCGGATACTGTTGTGGGGTGGGGGGTGGGGGGGGGCGGGGACAGCATTAGGAGATATACCTAATGCTAAATGACGAGCTAATGGGTGCAGGAAATCAACATGGCACGTGGATACATATGTCACAAACCTGCACATTGTGCACATGTACCCTAAAACCTAAAGTATAATAAAAAAAAAAATGCCATATTGATTTTAGGGGTTTTATAGTGCTGTAATTTTAATTTTAAATCTGCACACTTCTGCACATTTTACTGGAAACTTACCTCAGTTGCACTTTAGTGCCTCAACAGTTATCATGAGGCTGAGCATCATCTGTCAGAAACAAACACATTGAAGATTCTGAACTCGTTGCTCAGGGGTTTTATTATAATATTAAGCACAGGATGTAAGAAATCTAAATGTAGCACATCTGGAAAATATTATCTTCTACAAATACAATAATTTGGATTTGTTCCTATTCAGAAGACAGTTGAAAATTCTCAAGGATATTGTACAGTGATTTTTTTTATTTATTTATTATACTTTAAGTTCTAGGGTACATATGCACAACTTTCAGGCTAGTTACATATGTATACATGTGCCATGTTGGTGTGCTGCACGCACTAACTCGTCGTTTACATTAGGTATATCTTCTAATGCTATCTCTCCCCCCTCCACCCACCCCACCACAGGCCCCAGTGTGTGATGTTCCCCACCCTGTGTCCAAGTGTCCTCATTGTTCAATTCCCACCTATGAGAACATGCAGTGTTTGGTTTTTTGTCCTTGCGATAGTTTGCTGAGAATGACGGTTTCCAGCTCCATCCATGTCCCTACAAAGGACATGAACTCATCATTTTTTATGGCTGTGTAGTATTCCATGGTGTACATGTACCACATTTTCTTAATCCAGTCTATCATTGTTGGACATTTGGGTTGGTTCCAAGTCTTTGCTATTGTGAATAGTGCCACAATAAACATATGTGTGCATGTGTCTTTATAGCAGCACGATTTATAATCCTTTGGGTATATACCCAGTAATGGGATGGCTGGGTCAAATGGTATTTCTAGTTCTAGATCCCTGAGGAATCGCCACACTGACTTCCACAATGGTTGAACTAGTTTACAGTCCCACCAATAGTGTAAAAGTGTTTCTATTTCTCCACATCCTCTCCAGCACCTGTTGTTTCCTGACTTTTTAATGATCGCCATTCTAACTGGTGTGAGATGGTATCTCATTGTGGTTTTGATTTGCAGTGATTTCTTTTTTTAAATTATACTTTAAGTTTTGGGATACACGTGCAGAACATGCAGGTTTGTTACATAGGTATACATGTGCCATAGTCATTTACTGCACCCATCGGCCTGTCATCCACATTAGATATTTCTCCTAATGCTATCCCTCCTCTTCGCCCCCACCCCGCAAGAGGCCCCAGTGTGTGATGTTCCCCTCATTGTGTCCATGTGTTCTCATTGTCCAACTCCCACTTATGAGTAAGAACAGGTGGTGTTTGGTTTTCTGTTGCTGAGAATGATGGTTTCCAGCTTCATCCATGTCCCTGCAAAGGACATGAACTCATTCTGTTTTATGGCTGCATAGTATTCTATGGTGTATATATGCTGCATTTTCTTTATCCATTCTATTATTGATGGGCATTTGGGTTGGTTCCAAGTCTTGCTATGGTGAATAGTGCTGCAATAAACATATGTGTGCATGTGTCTTTATAGTAGAATGACTTATAATCCATTTGACCCAGCAATCCCATTACTGGGTATAAAGGATTATATTTTTTACACATTAATTTCTTATTAAATTGCAGGGCTTTGCCGTGCCTCTACCTCTTTAGATTTTTCCGTTAGCTGAGAATATTTATCTTACGTATTTCTCCAGCTGTAGCTGCTGTGCACAACACACAGATATGTATGTCTAATCATATAAACCAATTTGCCATTCCTCAAATGCAATTTCCTCTTTTATCTCTCCTTTGGACCATCTCTTTTCAAGGTTTTTGTTTATTCATTTAAAACCTTAGCACTTGCCCTTCCTCAAGCCTCAACTTAATCAATACTCCTTTTTAATACTTTTTTTTTAACCACTTCAGGATTCAGAGATTGATCCCATTTCCTCTGAAGTACTAACAGCAGGGCACTTATTTTTATATCTGACGCCTACTGATAAGTCATTTTCTGCTCAATCAGGAAGATACTTTTATTATTAAAAAGTACTTATAGAATTATCTCAAAGCAAAAAACAAAGAAAGAAAAATCATAAATGAGTTTAAAAGCAATGTAGAAAACCAGCCCTTCTGTTTGCAGAGTGTACTGGAGGAAAGATATACCTTCTAAACCATTTAATCACTGATAACCTACTTGAAAGTTTTAAGATAATTTTGAATTGGTAAATAAAGCATAATCTGATAATAATAAGCTTCTGTTAAAAGGTCACGTTTCCCAAACTTAAATGAAGTAAGAATACAATAAAACATACAATTAATAGGAAAACAATTTGGAAAAGATCAAAACAATCCAGACAGGCACACAATAATGATGCCGTATTCAGCCATAACTGGATAGATCTTTCAAGAAGGACTAAACATGTAAAACTTCTTGATAATGTCTATACCTTATTTATAGTTTGTTGTAGATAGCTGTGTTTATTTAATTGCATCATAAAATATATAAAATTTTATAAAAGGTAAGTATTCTGTATTATAATATCTGTTTTTTATTGTTCTTAACTAGACATAGGTTCAGTAGTATCTAGTCCTTCTTTCTTATTAGATGTTAAAGAAAAACTCCACTTTGATAGTGAACTCTAAAACCAATTTGATTTCTTTAAAAATATATTACAGCCTATATTACAAAGATATATTGACATGTATTACACCTAGTTCATCTTGTATGATGCAGGAGGAATTAGATTACTTATAATAGAGATTTTATTTATTTTCTGATCTCACTTATTATTACAACTTACAGTAAAACTCTTTTGGGAAATGAGAAAATATGATTTTTTTTTTTTTTTTTTTTGAGATGGAGTCTCGTTCTGTTGCCCAGGCTAGAGTGCAGTGGCACAATGTAGGCTCACTCCAAGCTCCACCTCCCGGGTTCACACCATTCTCCTGCCTCAGCCTCCTGAGTAGCTGGGACTACAGGCGCCCGCCACCACGCCCAGCTAATTTTTTGTATTTTTAGTAGAGATGGGTTTTCACTGTGTTAGCCAAGATGGTCTCAAATCTCCTGACCTCGTGATCCGCCCATCTCAGCCTCCCAAAGTGCTGTGATTACAGGCGTGAGCCACCGTGCCTGGCCGATTTCATATTTTTGATTGAAGTTCCTACAGCCATATTTTGGGAGTGGTAATTTGGATCCTTAATTATGAGCAAAATGTGAACACTTCTAATAAGATCATTTATTCACTATGTATCTGTAGATGCTATCAACTACATCACCTCATAAACATTTCCTAAAAAGTATGGATATACAGTGGGCGTTAAAAAAATAACTCTGCAATCCAGCTTCTTCAAAGACAATATCCAATCTGTGTTAATTATCAAATCTTTGTTGGGAAGAGGTAGATTTCTGTGGAGGATTGGTTGCATGTGTAGTCCACGCTATTCTCTACATGGTACAGTATGTAATTGGATTAAACTGGATCATCAAATACCTTTATATATAGCAACATAATTTTCACTCTTTGTAAAGCTTTTATTCTACATATTACTGTATATTTTTCCCATATATGTCTTTATGGAAACTTTTTTTAAAAAAAGAGTCCAATATAATTTTTAAGTTATTTACTCAAAATGTATTATTTGATGTATACCTTCATATATTACATCAATTTATCAGAAGCTGGCAGTCTATAGTACATGATGGCATAGGCACTTATTAAAATAAAATCAGTAGTACTTTGTGAACCAGTCCAGATGAAGAGCAAATATGAGGCCATGTGGGGATTCGATAGTGGAAATTTGGTTCATAACTTATTACTAAAGTAAGACATAATGAGAAAGAAATTTTTACTCTTTAACCTGCATAACACTGGCATATTTTGGTATGTGTTTCAACAGCCATGAGAAGTCAGCCTGTGGTAACAAGTTAGGCCATGTTAAAAATGAGTAGAATGGTCATCTATTTTTTTCTCAATTAGTAGAATATTTCCACATTCCTCTAAGAAGAAACTACGTACTTTAAGTTGGGGTAATATATTTTAGATTACAGTTTCCTTACGGTTATTAATTGGTTATGGGTGTGTGCATGAAACAAAAAGTCAGTTGATCAGAAACCCTGATGAGATATTATTTTATTCGAGGTCAAAGAGAGAGAAAGTCTCTCAATTCCTTGCCAGTGATGGAGATGTGAGCTTTTGTAGCTATCAGTGGCCATTCTCCTGCCATGGGAGAATGTTCTGCAGCATAAGAGAACGAGCCAAGAAAAGAAAGAGAGGCAAATGTGAAGAGAGAACACTCTGACAGCCTTTGAGAATTTGGCTTTAATTGCCCCATAAACCCAGGTGACCCTCTACTTGTCTCATGTATTATATAAACCAATACATTTTTCCCCTAGTCTTGTTTTAATTGAGATCCTATAATTTATGTAGAAAAAGTCCTAATATCTTGAGAAGACCATATGTATGTGTGTAATGATTACATGAATATACAAAGAGAAAAGGTTGGTAGAGAGAATAGTGTAGCTGACTCATAGAGGGAAGCAAAAAGCAGCAGCAAATAGAGCCTGAAATACAGAGAACACCCTTAGTTTCAAAACCGACAGCTGTGAGGGCCACGTGGCAAAATGCCAACAATACTTTATTTATGTAAAATCTCCACAGCAAAATACAGTGTTTAAAAGAATTTAAAAGAATTTAGGCTTTGGACTAAAAATAAATAAATAAAAAATAAAAAAAAACGTGTGCACTTACTACATGTATAAACTTGGAACTTGGAAAATCATTTAACTTTTAAAATCTTTACTTTGCTCAGCTGTGAAGTGGGAATAATGAACATAATTTTCATAGCTGAATATGAGAATTTTTGCTAATGGAATCTAAAGCACTTAACCCTAGTGCCTAATGTTTAGTAAAGCTCAGTAAAAAATAAGTGAAAAGTTATGGTTATTGCAATAAATAAGAAAAGCTAATTTATTTTTATGTGCTAAAAACTCCTTGGATAAACAAAAAGTGGCTTGTCTAACAGAACTCCATTTTTTTTCAAACCAAGTTAAAATATCTAATGAATAGCTATATACTAGTATTTTTCTAAGTGCTGTAGAAATGTAAAACACATAAGTTGACATATAATTTTTAATTAATTCATTTATTTACCAATTCAACAAGCCAATTAACATTTACACAAATTTTTAGTGGCTCTATTTTATACTGAAGTAACGAAGGTATACATTTTAATGGTAAATAAAAAAATATAAAAATTCCATTTTTCTTCAGTGACCTTGTTTAATGAAAAAAATAGAAATAACACTGAATTAGTCATGACTCTCAAAAATAATGTGCAGAACCAATAGAATAAATACATCCATGTATAGAGAGACTTATTTTAAGGGATTGGCACAGGTGACTGTCAGGGCTGGCATGTCTGAAATCCATAGGGCAAGCTGGCAGGCTGGAAATTCAGGTAAGACTTGATGTTGCATCTTGCATGCAAAATTCACGAATAGGCTGTAAACTCAGGCAATTTTTTTCTTTTAATATTGCAGTTAGGAGGCTGAATTCTAAAGGGTCAGTCTTTTTCTCTTACTGCCTTTAAGGGAATGGATGAGGCTCCTTTGCATTATGGAGGGTAATCTGTTTTACTCAAGGCCTACTGACTTTAAAGTTAATCATATCTAAAAAAATACCTTCACACCAACATCTAGATTAGTGTTTTACCAAGAAACTGAGCGCTATGGTCTAGCCAAGCTGAGAAATACAATTCATCATAGAATGCAATAAACAAACAAATCAGTTGTGTGAATACATTGTTTGGCAAAAACTATTCAGGTTGTGTTTCTATGGTCTGAAATAAAATCTCAATTATATAGATTTGATTGATATTACACAAAAATTTACCTTTATTACCTTAGATTCAGTTTCTTTCTTTCTACAGTGTTGAAAAAACTAGCCCTTTCCAACTTATTAAAACTGACCTTTAGAAACAATGCTTTTAATATATAAGCCGTATAAAATAAGGTATTATGTTTTGTCCTATTATATTCAACTCAGGCTTCCTTGGATAGATTTCCTCATTTACACCATCTACATATACATTTAGTTTAACCATTTGATGATACTGATCGCATACTGACCAGTAATGGGACTTTTAGGAAATAATTAGATTTAAATGAGGTCCTGACGTGGGCTTCGCATAATAGGATTAGTGACCTTATAAAATTAGACCAGACAGCTTCGTCTTTATCCTCACATGCAATGAGGAATAGAGAGAGCCATTTCCAGACACTGTATTGTTACCTTGATGTTGGAATTCCAGTCTCTAGAACTGTAAGACATACATTTCTTTTGTTCAAGCCACTCAGCCTATGCTATTTCATTACAGCAGACTGACCTAATATGTTTTCACATGCAGTCCTAATCCTTTTTAAAGAATAAATTATATATCTGAACATACATGATTTACCAGTTCCCTTGATGGCTCCTCACCACACGAGTTGCTCTTGGCATATAACCGAAAGGATCCAGCCAGGATTTGAGAACTTATACTCCACCACCCACCTTTTTTTTTTTTTTTTTTTTTTGAGACGGAGTCTCGCTCTGTCGCCCAGGCTGGAGTGCAGTGGCGCGATCTCGGCTCACTGCAAGCTCCGCCTCCCCGGTTCCCGCCATTCTCCTGCCTCAGCCTCTCCGAGTAGCTGGGACTACAGGCGCCCGCCACCACGCCCGGCTAATTTTTTGTATTTTTAGTAGAGACGGGGTTTCACCGTGGTCTCGATCTCCTGACCTCGTGATCCGCCCGCCTCGGCCTCCCAAAGTGCTGGGATTACAAGCGTGAGCCACCGCGCCCGGCCTTCCACCACCCACCTTGAAAACAGGTATACACAATATTTTCAAAGAAATTGAATCATGAGGAAACCCACATCTCTAGACAATTTCTGGGCAGAACACCAAACTTTAAGCCTGAGTCTCACATTTGTTATAGTGATAGGGAAATTGTAAAGACTCCTTTTAATGCTATTCCTTTAATTTGGTAAAAGTTTTGTCCTTCTGCTCTCACAAGAAGGCCCAGAGCCCAATTACATTTCCCTGGGATTGTCCTAAGTGTTTTTGGCTGTTTTAGTGACCAGGTGATGTTCTCCAGTTCTGGGACATAGCCTGGAAGAGACCTAGCAACTCTGGTTTTGCAGTTTTGGGTGTCGAGCTATGATGTAAGAAGACTGGCCACCCTGGATAAAACACATGGAAAGGTCACAGGGAGAGGACTTGGCCTGGAAACTCCATGAAGTCCCAGCCATCCCAGGATTCCTGCTCACCCCAGCCTTCCCAGACAGCACAACTGTGGGTGAGCTACCTTTTGTCTTTCAGCCCAGTGTAGTCAACTCTTTACTTTGACCCCATTTCTGTAGAAAAATTGACTACTCGGCTAAGCCCAATCACCCTCAAGTATTGTAAAGATTTAAAAATCAGTATTGCTCCATGTTACACCACTTTGGGGACTTTAAAAAAAATATTTTCACCATCCTAGTAGCAAGATTTACAATTATTTCAAGCAAAAATTCATTGTTATGGCTGATAATGCTTCAGAAGAGAATAACCTCGACAGGGTCAAGAGGAATACAGTCAACAAGATAAATTTCCTAATTGTATTCCTGATACAGTGTTTTCTTCAGTTCCATAATCCTCAACCAAAATCCCGTCACTGTCTTACTTTCAAGAATATATTCTAATATTAAATAAAGGATTATGAATAATACAAACATTATTCGATCTTATCAGTTTCAATCACAGCTTAAGTTCAAAAACAATAAAGATTTCTTTATTATTATTATTATTGTACTTTAAGTTTTAGGGTACATGTGCACAATGTGCAGGTTTGTTACATATGTATCCATGTGCCATGTTGGTGTGCTGCACCCATTAACTCATCATTTAGCATTAGGTATATCTCCTAATGCTATCCCTCTCCCCTCCCCCCACCCCACAACAGTCGCCGGAGTGTGATGTTCCCCTTCCTGTGTCCATGTGTTCTCATTGTTCAATCCCCACCTATGAGTGAGAACATGCGGTGTTTGGTTTTTTGTCCTTGCGATAGTTTACTGAGAATGATGGTTTCCAGTTTCATCCATGTCCCTCCAAAGGACATGAACTCATCATTTTTTATGGCTGCATAGTATTCCACGGTGTATATGTGCCACATTTTCTTAATCCAGTCCATCATTGTTGGACATTTGGGTTGGTTCCAAGTCTTTGTTATTGTGAATAGTGCTGCAATAAACATACGTGTTCATGTGTCTTTATAGCAGCATGATTTATAGTCCTTTGGGTATATACCCAGTAATGGGATGGCTGGGTCAAATGGTATTTCTAGTTCTAGATCCCTGAGGAATCACCACACTGACTTCAACAATGGTTGAACTAGTTTACAGTCCCACCAACAGTGTAAAAGTGTTCCTATTTCTCCACATCCTTTCCAGCACCTGTTGTTTCCTGACTTTTTAATGATCACCATTCTTATAAACATTATGTGCAGGTAAGTTTGCTGGTCAAATGCTCTATTTTACTAGTTCATTATTTTAGTCGTAATTCATTGAAAATCTTCATTTGCACTGTAATTGTGAAACAGTATGTTTAAAATTGTAACAGGCTATAACATTTAAAATCTCATGGAATTTTATCCAGAAAAAATAAATTCTATGACTTGCTGTGGTTTCTTCCTCAAACTCAATACTTTAAAAATGAAGTAATTGTTTCTCACACTAAATGGATTTTCTTCCTTGATTCTTTGTTTAGTTAGTGCCAGAAAATGAAATAAAATGTTTGTTAATTTATGACTGAAACTGAGATTATAGTTTTCAAAAACTGTCTGTACCTAGGTTCTGTGAGCCCCATACTCAAGGTTGTAAATTGATAATTAAATTACATTTATGACCTCTCAGTGTGAGTGTGGTGACCAAAATGAAGTCATATATATTATCTGCAAATTGTAAAACATTACAAAAGTATAAGGCTAATACATTGTTTTTCTTAAGAACCCAGCAAATTTTTATAACACGACTTTCCAAGGTTAATTTGATACTACATATTGCAATAATTCAATATTAAGCTAGCCATAAAATTACATATTTGATGGCAAATAATTTTTTGTTGTTTTTTTTGTTCTTCTACTTTCCCTTCTCCTTGAGTTCCTCTCCTCTATCTTCTTTTTTTCTCTGCTTTATTATTTTTTTTCAAATGGATATAACCTAAGAAAGATTTTCCTAATCTCCGCTTTTTTTCACATACTCAGAATATTTTCCAGTCACTTCTTAGGCAAACCAACTGCTGCCCAAGCTTCAGACACTCATCCACTTTCTCCTCAATTTTTATTCCTTTTGTGTATTAATCTGAGGACACTTTGAAGTATTGGCCTGAACTCAGGGCTACAAATATCATTCTTACTACCCCCTGTAAGCCAGCAAATTGGAGATAAGAAGAAGAAATTTCTTATCATTCCCATGAAATGTCAGCTTGGGTCTTCTGTCGCAAATGATCTCTTCTCTTATCTTTGCTTATTACTGTAAATACAAGAGATCTTTCCCTTTTCTGCATGTCTACAACAATTATTTTATGCCATCTGTCTGAGGCTTTTAATAGTTATCAAGGACTCTATTAATTTTCTATTGTGTAACAAATTACCACAAACTTAGCTTTTGAAATAAGAGAAATTTATTCTTTCATCATTTCCATAAGTGAGGACTCTGGGCACAGGTTTACTGAGTAGGGTCTCAGAGGCTGCAATCAAGATGCAGATCAGTCTGTGAACTCATCTGAGACTCAGGGTCCTCTTCCAAACACTCAGCTGTTGGCAGAGTGTATTTCTGTGTGCTATAGGATTAAGGTCCTCATTTTCTGCTAGTTGTAAGTTAAGGAACACTTTCAGCTCCTACAGAGCATGGCATTCCGTGCCACATGGCCTCCGTAGACAGTTCACAGTGTGGATATTTGCTTATTTTTCAGGCCAGGAGTGTGCCTCTCTGCCTTTTCATCTTCTTTTTAGGGCTCTTATGATTAGGTCACCCAATATAATCTCTCTTTAATTCAGAGTCCACTGAGAAGTACCCAAATCATGAGAGGCGTATCCTATCATAGCCATAGAAGTAGCCCATATTCAAGGGGAAAAATTAACACAGAGTATGTACAACAGAGTGGGAATTCAGGGACCATTTAATAATTTTGCCTAACACAGACTGCTGTTGACACCTTTCATTATTACTTCTATCTTCCCAAGTGTAATTCTTATCCCAAACTATGGTTTTGTAAATCCTAGATAATAAAAGGGAATGGAAAATTATCATAGATTCTGTTTATTAGAATCCCTTGTACATAAGAGATATTCATCTTATAAGTTGTTTAGATTTTAATTGTATATTGATTAAATATATAACCTAAAATATGTAATATTATAAATATATAATTAAAATTATAAAACTGTTATATATATACACACACACATCTAAAGTACTTTTATTCTAGCATTCTCCTAATCTAATCCTAATACACTTAAGAACAGCACTTAAAATCTTCAAATACAGTTTTCCATTTATTTTTCTGACAAAGAATTAGATTCTTGCAGCATGAATTCTTATATTTTCAATTACTTCTTTCCATATACTAGATACCAATTTTGTGTTATTATATACTGATTCTTACTCTGCACTGTAGCTCCATTACCATCAACTGTTCACTTTCTGATGTATATATGAACATTAAAAGTGCTCCTAGCATACAAAGTTTCCGCTATCAGGAATATTGTAATCTAGATAAAAAGCAGATATCAATCTTTTTATTTACCAATTATGGTTTATTTATCATATCTAAGAGATAAAGGCAATAACTGATAAATGTCAAATAATTGGAATGAATAATTAATGCTACAGTAATTTAGAGAAATGATATGCATACTTTGTTTTATGGCTATCTTCTATCACTTCATCAATTAAGTTACTGAGGAGATTGAAAACATGCATTAAGAAGAGACCCTGCCATATATTTGTACTAAGTCCAATTTTCTTCATCTATGTTTTCCTGTTATATTGAAATATACTACAATATAACTCGGTAAGTTTATTGTAGTCAGATAGATATTTCATGCTTTCTTCTAGTGTCATTGTATCTTGTTTCTTAGTACCGATAGATTGGAGGACTCTCAGATGGAATTTCTCATCTTACACCCAATAAATAATATGCAATTCTTATGTTTGATTTTTTTTTTTTTTTTTGATACGGAGTCTCGCTCTGTCACCCAGGCTGGAGTGCAATGGCTCAATCTGGGCTCACGGCAAGCTCCACCTCCCGGGTTCACGGGTTCACGCCGTTCTCCTCCTCAGCCCCCTGAGTAGCTGGAACTACAGGCGCCCACCACCATGCCCGGCTAATTTTTTGTATTTTCAGTAGAGACGGGGTTTCACCATGTTAGCCAGGATGGTCTCGATCTCCTGACGTCGTGATCCGCCCACCTCGGCCTCCCAAAGTGCTGGGATTACAGGCGTGAGCCACCGCGCCTGGCCTGTTTGATTGCTATTCATAAGCTATGGATTATGGCTTATGAATAACAGTAGGTGGATTATTTGAATGGCATTGCAAAGAGAGTCATATTTATAATGTACACTTGAAAGCAGAGCCAGAAATACATTTAGAATTTGTTAAGGTATTTTGCTTACTGTTGTGTAACAATATAGAGATACTGTATTTCAGCATGAATCACTATAATTTTCTTCTCTACCAACATTTTATTGCCAATGAACTTGGACATTGTCCAAGAAAAGGTTGAGAATAGACACTCCAAAGCCAGTGCAATTCTGTATTTTATTTCCTCACTGCATACTGACGTAAATTATCATTGCAATGTATAGGCAGATCAGTCCACGAATAATAAATGCACATTTCTGAAATAATAATCCTTGGAATAGCTTTCATCACCTCTTATAAATAACAACAAATGTAAGAAAAAAAGGCAGAACTAGTCAAGGCATATGAATAAAATTATTAAAGTTGGACACTAGTGCTAGCCTTGTTATAAAAACATAAATTATGGCTTATAATCTTTTCTATAGGCATCACTTCAGACTTTCAAATTCCTTTTCATATCAGAAGCAGATTTATCACAATGGCCACCTGCATGCTTTCCCCATAGGAATTAATTGCCTTTATCTTGCAGGGATCAATATTTCCAGATTACATTTTATTTCACATTGAATCTAACTTGTATAATTACTTCATGTGGAACTGTGCCAATTATTAGAATTACTTTGTATTTTGCAAATATATCATTTTAATGCAAATGATAAAAAGCATAAAAATGAAACTTATGGAAATATTGCTCTGATACCACATTTTTTTATTTGCTACCAACTGCTGGAAATTAAAAGCTCTGTTATTAATGATGAATGTGTTTTCAGTGGAGAATTCAGTAGCAGACAGAACTCATCACCTGTAAGCCAACTGGAAGACTCAGTTTGGAAACGCAACACATAATAAAGTTCTCTTATTAGATCGACAAACAAAGTAGTTTTGGACAGTATTCAATGTCTGCTAATGATTAATAGAGACAAATGTTACAGGAAGTAAAGCTACTGTATTTACAAGCCCTTTTTGGTGAACTAATTTAATATTAATGTTTTAAGTTCTTCACATCTGGAGAAATTATAAATACCAGTAACAAATTATTAAGATGTTTTATACTTTTTACTATTTCTTTAATGTTATGCAATATTATTTAACATTATTACGATGCAGTACTGATTTTAATTTTCTAAATTTTACTTTTATGTTTGTACTATAAGTATTTATTTCTAAAGTGTTAGGCCTTAAAATTCATCTTTTCACAGATTTATAAGACAATCAAAAATCTTCCATCAGTTTCTGTGTTCTGGTATTGTTTAAAACACAGAATTATCCATTCTTGGAATTCAGATGTAAAACTGACTGGAATTTAAATAATTTTGAAACTTCTATTTTTTATTATATTTCTATTTTAGACATTTTTTTTCAATTATATTCTACTCAGAACTTCTGCAAAATAATGATGGAATTTCACATTTTTTCTAGAACAAAAAATCTATTTCATTGTGTTTTCAACTTGATAGCATAACATACTACAATTATTTGCTTAATATTTTGCACTCTTCATCTCTGATTATATTCAGTCACATTTATAATGTTATTTATTATTCCCCTTGTTAGATTTTCCAAGAGGCTTTAAAAAGCATGCCTATTAAAATAAATAGATCCACTTGTGTATTTTTTATTCCTGCCATTTTCCAAACCATGGAACATGCATTTATTTTTATTAACTGCTTATCTCAATATTCTTCAATATTAACATTGCTGTTTGTTTCATATCTTAGTAAGCTGAAATTATAATTATTTTTCTCTTTCTTTCTTGACAATAGGATTTAATGTGATAATTTACTGCCAACAGAGCTTTTACTTTTCCTAATACATTTTTACGTGTAGTTTACTAAATGTATCATATTTATTATCAAAGCATCGTTCATTGAAATTTAATTCCTTCTTTTACTTAGAGTTAAGATTTAATATTTATTTTAACTTATTTATAAGTTTCTAAAATAGCTTAAGCTCTTCTAAAATCTGTTAATGTGATTTTATTAATTTAAATGTAATTTTAATTTTTCTTTGCATTTTTAAATGATAATTATCTATTATATTATTTTGCTCTAGAATGTGCTGACATTTGAGTGTGTGTGTGTGTGTGTGTGTGTGTGTGTGTGTGTGTGTCTGTCCTAGAATTTGATCAAGATTAGAAATTTTATGAATGTGGGTGTGTTGTGTGTGTTAAGAGACAGACAGACTGAGACAGAAAGAGAGCGAGAGAGAGCATGTTCAGAAGCAGATTCAGAGGAAAGAAAAATAATGTTGCTTAATTGAATTGTCAATAAAATGCAAAATTAAAATTCTAATCCTTTTAAATTTATACCTGAAAATTTTTCACTTTTCCTATATTCCATAAACTTTTAATCTTCACAACAATTCTATTACATAACATGTGTTAATAACTCTATTTTACAGATGAGTAACGTGAGGCATTAAAATAAAGTATCAGCCCCTCCTGGACTAGGTCTTAATTCTGTTAGGCTTGTGTCAGATTAAATAGCAAAGATGACACTCCTTGCATTCAGAGAGAGACACAGTCTTTGTGACTGCTGTAACCGCTAGAATGTGGTGAAGTGAAGTTCTTGGCTTAGGCTTTATAAAGATTAGTAATTCCCACTCCCTTGTTCTCACACCCCAAAGCTGCCACATCAGAAGTCTGAACACCCTGAAAATGCCAAGATGTTTATAGTCTAACGGAAGCAGGAGGAGAAGCCTTGCGACAGAGAGAGAGGGAGAGCAATGCCTGGTCCAATCCCAGCTGTTCAAGCTCCCAGACATTTAAGACCTCCCATCTGTGGCCACAGACATGGATGAGCCATCCTTCTACAGCCTTTCAGGTCTTTCAGGCTCACACAATGCTGGGAAAGAAGAATAAATAATAATTGTGGAAAATAATAATAAATTGCTGATTTACATCATTAATTTTGTTATGCACCAATAGATAAGCTGAATATGATCCTTTCTTTTCCTCCTCTTTCTTACTTTGACAGGCATATTGCATGCTTATTTTTAATGTTAATTTTTGTTTTTACAAACATATCTAACATAATGTATATAGTTATCTTCATATATTAACTTGTATGGACTGTCATAAATGTAAAATGAACAAATTAGTATCACATGTCAGTACAATTTTATACCTCAATACATATATCTCTTTTAATAGTTTCCTTAATTTTCTAAATTAAAAAAATCAATTGATCAGAATAGCTTTCCATGTAATAACTAATATTCAAAATTTATTATTTAATTATTATAATGAGCTTCACATGCTTTATTTATTTTTATCCACATCAGCTATATCATGCTTATAAGTGGCTCCTTACTAACTTGAACCACCAACTAGATGGATATGGTATTCTGATTTTGTAATTTTTGTAAGTAAAACTACATTGTTGTGTTACTGTGTTGGCATTTAGTGTGGAGACAGGCATTTGTATATGACTAAGTTTTATTCCTTACTTAATTGCTTTATATTTTCTACACAGAATATATTAGTATATTGATTTTCATATACAGAAAATATTAAATAGATATAAATATGTTCAAGTGTAATAAATTTTTAAAATTTTGTCATTTAGGTTTTCATAATGAATAAAATCATTATATTGTATTTGAATATTTTGTATTCCCTCTTTCCCAATGCCCTTAGTTAGGGGATACTATCATATATGAATAGAATAATCTCAGTCCATCTATCATGTTTTTTATTTCATTATTTTCATATATTCACTAACATTATCTGAATTCCAGGGTCAGGGAAATTTCCTGCATTTATTTTCTACTTTATCACTTTAGTTTTTTGCAGCGAAACAATTGCTGACTGTATACTGCAGTGTCTTTCTTTATTTTTTTATTTTTATTTATTTATTTTTTTTTTAGATGAGTCCCACTCTGTTGCCCAGGCTGGAGTGCGGTGGTGCAATCTCAGTTCACTGCAACCTCTGCCTCCTGGGTTCAAGCGATTCTCCTGCCTCAGCCTCCTGAGTGTAGCTGGGACTACAGGTGAACGCCACCATGCCCAGCTATTTTTTTTTTTTTCTTGTATTTTTAGTAGAGACAGAGTTTCACCATGTTGTCCAGGATGGTCTCTATTTCTTGACCTTGTGATCCGCCCACCTTGGTCTCCCAAAGTGCTGGGATTTACAGGCGTGACCCACCACACCCGGCCATATTGCAGTTTCCAATTCACTATGTGGATCTTTCCCCTCAATGCAATTTTTATGGCTTTGAAAAAAAAATCCATCTCTTAAAAATATAAATTTAAATTTCTCTAAAATGTAGTCCTTTTTCTTGGAACAATACTATTTATTCATACTGAGGAAAATATTTGTCTTAGCTCACACTTAAAAAATGACTATGCTTTTCTGATAAGGGTTGATAGCAAATTCAAATTGAAGTTGGTTTTGTTAGAGATTGTTATGGGTTTTAGTCCAAATCTGTGAGAAAATAGAGGCGAGAAAAGAAATTTTTATATATACTTTATAGATTTTTCCCACACCACAAAAGAGATGTTGTGATAATCTGGGAGAGCAGAGAAAGGAGGAGCTGAAAATAGAAGTAGAGTCAGTCACAGCAGGCAGTTTGCCTTCTGTCTAAGTGTGTCTTTTCAGTGCTTGGTGAGGCAGCCAGGAGTTGGCCTCCTCAGGGTGCCTGGTTATTGCCTGGAATAGATGACTTCCTTAAGAGCCAACCACAGCATACCCCCTGATTTTGCCTGGCAGAGCCTTCTGTTCTAAGCGGGCTCCAAGTGTAAGCCAAGAATAAACCTTGCCAAACGCACTCCTCTTATTTTGGCTTAAAGAAAGAAGAATAATTCCCCAGTGGTATTGCCAAGGTTGCAAATTCACTCCCAGTTGCCCATGGTTCATCTTATTAAATACAAATGGCATTCTGCCGGGATCTGATCTGGCATGCTTTCCAGATAGAGAGTGAGTCACAGATTTGTTATTACTTGAATATGTCCCTTTACACCCTACATAACAAATAATTACAATAATTTCTTGATGTTTCTAATATAGTGAGCAAATTCTCCCTAATTTTAAATATTGTTTTGGGTTTCTTTCTATTTTTTATATTTTGTTTGTCATTTTAATTGGAAGTAAAATTTGGGAAGGCATACAGAGCCATTAGGTTGAGGTCTACCTTGAGGTTGTCATCTCAACAGGCATATTTACTTTCTGTTCTAAGCACAAATATTCTAACCAAAATGTCAGTTCTTCAGGACTTAACATGATATTCTGGTTGCAAATTAAACAAAACAAATATAGAAATTTTCTTAAACTTTAGAAGCCATTTTTAATAGAAGATACCTTGATTGTAAATTAGCAACACAAAAGCCTTGATATTAATAAAATGATTTTAAAAGTCATGTTGAATGCCAGGATACTATGTATGAATTATTATCTCTGTTCTTCATTGTTTTCAAGATCTTTTTAAAGGAACAATCTCTGGGGTGGAGCAAACCACCATGACGCATGTATGTCTATCTAACAAACCTGCATGTTCTGCACATGTATCCCAGAACTTAAAGTAAAATGAAAATTAAAAAAATTAAAGAAATCTTCAAAAATAAAAAGTAACAATCTCTGTATCTATATACCCAATGTATTACTTATAAAATGAGTAGTCACTCTTACCTATTTGAAAAATTGTAGTAACCAGTGCTTAATTACTTTTGCTTTCAAGTTATAGATTTTGATATACAATTCAGATTCTAAGAGAAGAGAGAGAGCCAAGCATATAAAATTGTATAGAGAAGAATATATCTCCTTAAAGAAAAGCTGAATTTAGGGTATCAAATATAGGCTCTGTTTATCTATCTGTTGGATTTGCTTCCAGAATTTACATAACCTAGGACTTAAAGTGCCTAAAGATAATTAATTACTCTTGCAAACATCATCACTATTGTCTATATTATCATTGCTATACGATTCTGTGTTACCTCTGAAGGTGTTTTTGCTTTTGTTGTTTCTTTATTGCCATTTTTGTAAAAAGCAACAGAGTGGCTTCATTCGGTGATACTATATTGATCACTTCTAATGTGTGACAATGAATTGGCCATTAGGGAGCCCAAAATGAATAAGAAACTCTCTTTGTCCTTGATCCAATCTTTATTTCAGAAAAATGAAATGTAGCACTAATAATAGCTAATCAGTAGAGATGACATATATTAGAAAATGAAATTAATATTAAAAAGTGCCCCATTCACATAAAACACATTTTACTTGGAATCTATATAGTAAAAGCCTTGGCACACCATTCCTTCTTCATTAGATGGAGATTATCTACAAAATAATTCATTTTGAAACCTGTTGTTATAGAAAGTTATAGGGTTATGGAAAACTAAAGAAATGTTAATGTACAGCTTTTATGTTTGTATTAAGCCTCTCCTAATAGAGCAGGAAATAATAACTACCTCTATTGAAACTTTATTCTTTGTCAACCTGTTGGCTTTTACTGGATTGAAACTTCTCCATTGCGACTTTATAGGTTTTGAAATTATTTTCTTCCAAACACACTGTCTCCAAGACAAGGAACCATCAGCTCCAGCATCTGAGCTTGCCGCTACCCCACATTTAGGCTGGGCTTTTGCTCTTGCACCTATTTATTGTCAAACGCTAAACTGGAGAGAGTTCAGCTTCCAGCTGTCAAGATGGTTGATTAAAATATGCCAAAATTAAAGTAGCAATTAAGGCTTTACTTACTAACTACAATAGTGGAAATAAGAGGCCGGAAAGTCACTACCGACACAATATTCCATTCCCCCCCGCCCCCACTCCACACCATGGAAACATACTGAGTTTCAGTAAAGTGCATCAACACAGATGGGGAAATCATCTCACCACAGGGGGACCTTGAACAAAGGCTCCTGCCATTTCTGGCACAGGCACTAGGGCAGGGAGAGGACAAAGGGGGTAGGAGTGGAAATGTACTGAGCACTGAGTTAGTGTGGAGAAGACTTCAGAGCACCCCTGCCTCTCCCATAATGAGGTCTCAGAAGAGGTAACTGAGGAAGGTGTCAAACTAGCCAAATGGAGGCATCTTGGCTAGCAACACAGATATACTTCGGAGAATGGCAGGGATGGAGAGACTAAGTACTTACTCAACTCCTTCACAGACTCTAAGGTCCTAGCTGTGTGCCCAAATGGAGTGGAGAGCTTCCCCCATGAAGCATGCCAGGACAGGCATTTGTAATTGCCTATGTTAAAGCCTGAAAAATCAGACATAAGACTTTAGCTTGGAGTCAGACAACCCCTGTATTTAAGAGAGATACTTTGAAATCTTCTTTTTCTTCAGGTTTATCCTGAATTTGACATTTTAAATCAGATTTTAAACTTTCCCCATTGGATTACATTGCTTTGTTTAATTCACTATTCTTCTGCACACCCAGTAAATCATCAGTCTTCTTCATGATTGTGTCTTTCAGAATTCTTCCCCATTGTGGAAAATCCCTCTCTTCTTTGATTTCAACCACTGCCTTATGTTAATTACCTACAAATGTCTATTTTTTATAGAGGCTGCTCTTCTGAATTCAGTGATTAATTTCAACTTCCATTTGAACATATTTTCTAGTCTGTCAAACAGGAACTTCTAAATAAACACCTCCAGACAAGAACCAAATATCCCTCAAATAAATTTTTTTCTCCTGAATTACTTTGTGATTGATTCATGTCAATTAATCCAGAGATTTTAAGCTACCAAATTTAGAAACTAATTGGTTAATATTTCTGTCAGCTAATGCATCCATTAGTCACCAAGTGTTGTTGAAAATATTTATTAATTATTGATTTTTGATTCCAACTGATTTCCTGTTTTCTCCCTTCCTATTTTCAATTCTTCTTCGTTTTTACTAAGAGGATCTTTTCAAAACATGTATTATCCAAGGCCATTACAATCTTTTTTTTTTTTTTTTGAGACTGAGTCTGGCTCTGTGACCCAGGCTAGAGTGCAGTGGCACAATCTCGGCTCATTGCAAGCTCCGCCTCCCGGGTTCACGCCATCCTCCTGCCTCAGCCTCCCAAGTTCTCCGGAGTAGCTGGGACTACAGGTGCCCGCCACCACTCCCAGCTAATTTTTTGTATTTTTAGTAGAGACAGGGTTTCACCGTGTTAGCCAGGATGGTCTCCATCTTCTGACCTCCTGATCCACCAGCCTCGGCCTCCCAAAGTGTTGGGATTACAGGCGTGAGCCACTGGGCACGGCCAACCATTACAAATCTTAAAATCTGTATCACTTTAGTGTGTACAGTATACAGTCATTAGAATAGTTCTAGCCTCAAATTTTCTACTAATTTAAAATTCTCACTAAATAAAAAGCAGCAAATTGAGCTTTCAACTTTTTCATTAATAGATTGTTTTCCTTTGATGTTCGTTTATTCGTACAAACTCTTTTTCTTGAATAAATTTTCTTTTTATAATTTTCTCCACGGATGAACTCCTAATAGTTATTAAGATTGAGTTTACATATTACCCTTTACCCTTTCTCAGAGAATATTCTCTATGAATCTCACTGTGCTGACAGCAATCATAGCATTCTGTAATTATGTGTTTACAGATGTACTTCTTTCGCTAGGTTGTGAGTTTCACAAAGCCTGGAATGTTTTATTCATTTATATCTCTCAGAACTGGCTACGTGTCTGCTGGATAAAAAGATGAAGTATAATTTTTCACAAAGGAACATTAACATTAAGATAATTATGATCATTAGAATACTAATATAATATATAATTTATCTATATATAAAATATAGAAAATGTACAAAACATTGAGATACTTTATTAACAATTTCTTTGAACAAATATATATTTCCCTGACTGAGCAATGTAGCTCATTGCCTATTCCAGTACTTAAGAGGTCATGGCAGCGGGATTACTTGAGACCAGGAATTCTAGACCAGCTAGGGCCACAAAATGAGACCTCCATCTCTAAAAAAGACAATTAAAAAAAAAAATTAATGAGGGATGGTGTTGCTTGCCTGTAGTCAACCTACTTGACTACAAGCTACTCAGAAGGTTGAGGCTAGAGATCACTTGAGTCCAGGAGTCCCATGCTGCAGTGAAGTTTGCACCACTGCCCTGCAGCCTGAATGACAGAGCTTTGAAATACATATACGTACAAACACACGTATTTCTTTTAAAATATATATACTTCCCTCCAAACATATGTATAAGAATGTATACATATATGCACATATGTATATGCTTGTATACATGTTTGCACATATGCATACATGCATGCATGTACACATGTATATGCATGCTCACATGTACATATACATATGCACTTATAAATATATGCGCATATGCATATATGTATGCTTGCATGCTTGCATGTGCATAGACATGCATGTATGTGTATATGCATGTACACATACATGCACACATGTGTATGCATGCACACATGTGTGTGTGTATGTCTACGTGTGTATGTGTGTATGTATGTGTGCATGCATATATGCGTGCATATGTTTATGTATACACATGCATGCATGTGCACGTATACATGTATGAATGCATGTGTATGTGTGTATACATATATGTGTGTATGCCTATATATGTGTATGTATGCATATGTGTATGTGTGTGTATGTGTGCATATGTGTATATATGTGTATGTATGTATATTCCCCCCTCCAAATATATATATATATATTTTGGAATCCACGCTACTTCCCACCCAACAAAACATACTAGCTGTATATGTAAAATGTATGGATATATATATTTCTCTTTCTTTTGTAGTTAATATTGCCTTTCGTTGAAATATTCGGAAAAAATTTTTAAGTACACAGATTTGTCGGTATAAACTACTATATAAAACGTAAAATGCTTTAAACATGTCTCCTGTCATCTAGAAAATTAAAATTTAAAACATATGCTTTATCCCTAAATTAAGATAATTTGCCAAGTAATTTTCAAATATATTAGAAAACCGTATGAAAAAATTAATATACCACATAAAATATTTTCAATATGCCAGATTTATTCCCCCCAAAGTAGCATTTATGAATCCAATGAAGCATGCAAAATAATTGTACAGCTTCTCTTATAAATATAACTTACATTTTATTTCCTCACGTTAAAAGATAGATTACCGGCCAGTCATGGTAATCCGAAAACCTTGGGTGGCCAAGGTGGGTGGATCACCTGAGGTAAGGAGTTCGAGACGAGCCTGGCCAACATGATGAAACCCCATCTCTAATAAAAATACAAAAATTAGCTGGGCATTTTAGCAGGCGCATGTAGTCCCAGCTACTAGAGAGGCTGAGGCAGGAGAGTCGCTTGAACACGGGAGTCAGAAGTTGCAATGAGCTGACATTCCGCCATTGAACTCCAGCCTAGGCAACAAGAGTAAGACTCCATCTTAAAAAAAAAAGTGGCCAGGCGCGGTGGCTCACGCTTGTAATCCCAGCACTTTGGGAGGCCGAGGCGGGCGGATCACGAGGTCAGGAGATCGAGACCACGGTGAAACCCCGTCTCTACCAAAAATACAAAAAATTAGCCGGGCGTGGTGGCGGGCGCCTGTAGTCCCAGCTACTCGGAGAGGCTGAGGCAGGAGAATGGCGTGAACCCGGGAGGCGGAGGTTGCAGTGAGCCGAGATCGCGCCACTGCACTCCAGCCTGGGCGACAGAGCAAGACTCCGTCTCAATATATATATATATATATATATATATATATACACATACACACACACACACACACACATACATACACACACACATACACACACTATAAATAGTAAAAATATATATATAGTGTGTATATATATATATACTATTTAAAAATCTAATCTAATGGATTTTCAATATAATTTAGTTTTAAATATCAGATTTGCTATGTAACAAAGTACAATTACATGTCAAAAAATTTTTAATGGTTTTATTTAACAGTAATAATACAAGTTATCAACAAAGTTAAAAATTTAAACACATGGCAGCTTTAATCAGATTGCTCTTCATCACCTGAAATTTTGCACCAACCATTTTTTCAGTATGCAAATTTAGTGTCATGTGAAAATTTTTAGTAACACATACAGTATTTAAACTGTAATATAATTGTCCATTAAAAAAGGATTTTTTATGTAAATCACCATTTTGACTCACTTAACCAAACTCCCACAAACGCTTTATAATATTTAGGGAAAATATTCAGAATCTGGTAAAAATAACTAACTTTAGTTACTTCTAAATTGAAGATTAGTTCTAGATGATTTAATAGTCAAACATTTTTGGTTGTTGAAAAATACAAAGTATTTGAAGTATGATGAATACATAGGTTCTAGGCCAGGCTGTAATGCTTACTAATGGTTTCACCTACGGGGATGTGCTTAACATTTTTGACAATACTCATGTGAATTAAATATATGCATATATATATATATAATATATATGGTAAACTTGTGTGTGTATATATATAATGTACATATATGCATGTATATAAAATATATATCTAGGGTTATGCTAATTCTTCAAATATTAGCTATATGCAGGAAAATTCATGTGAAAATTATTATTTTTAGATGATGAGCAGCTAATGATACTGTATGAAGGCAGAAAAAGTGTATAATAGACATTTTTGATGGGCAACATTTAATTAGAGATACGGAATTAGAAAAAAAAATGGATTGCTTGGAGTCCATGCCATCTCTCACCCACCAAATTATGCTAGCTAAATAAAAAGACAAATAAATACATAATTTTAAATTAAATCAGTGCTGCTAATAGTACACTTGCCTTTTCACAGTTGGCGATTGACGTAAATTCTATTGTCAGACAGTTCTTCCAATTCTGACTCTAATTTTGTAAATATGAGGCAATTTTTTAAACCTTTGTGTGTCTTAATATCTGTTTAACACACAAAATGGAGATACAATATCATAAGGGTTTTCTTAGGAACTAATTAGGTAATCTACAATTGTAAAGTACCTAGAAGAATGCTGGTCATATAGTAATACCTTAGAAATGTTAGAAATGATATTATTACTATTATTGGTATTATAATTTCATCCTTTTCATCATTATCATCATTAATAGGTTACTTAAATGATGAAAGCTTTTATTTATAATTCTTTAATGAGGGATGTTGCTATATGATTTCATATCACCTCACTTTTATCCTGATGATGACTTCAATGCAAAACTTTCAACAGTATTACCATTTTATGGATGACCAACCTTAATTAAATTTAAAATCGTTTACATGTTATTGTCTGAGATAGGAGATAAGTAAGTGGTGGCACTTGTTTTTAAATTCTTGACTATCTGTTTTTAATGTTTATGCTTTTTTCCTTTCACTACTCTGAGAAAAATTTTAGGAGATAAATTTTGGAAATGGGTTTTTGTATATAAACGCATAGAGTCCAAACTAATCGGTCTTTTATTATTTAAACAATTTAGCTGAAAATATAGTATTTTATAATTTTCCATAAATAATGTATTGTATATGTTTAAATCATTTTATTCTAAATTATGTTTTAAAATACTTTCAATGAGTTACACTCTATCATACAATCACTTATCTTAATTTTAAGTTAGTATTAAAATTGGCTCACTATTTTAAACACAGATTTACTTGGTGTGTTTTTCTCCCCGTGGAGAATACAATAGCTTTCCTCAGCTCATTTTCCCATTTTGGTATGTTTTGCTTTGCAACTAGGTGGTATAAATGAATTATTTTACCGATATGTTTTTATAAGTGAAGTAAGTACAGACAAAACCTCTCTGAATCATTGTCATGTCCCTGGAATAGAGTCTTTAATGAAGTCCTAAAATGACCCAATTTTCGTGGGGGCTACAAATGCCTATGCAAAGGCACTGGAACTGTATAAAGACCAGTTATGCTGATGGATAGCACTTTCTCTACGTCTTTGTAAATTTATTGCAGAACTTTAGAAGAATACACTCTTGAGTTGCCTCTTTGAATGAAAATATTTTGAAGGATCAAAATAGAAATGATTTCTAAGAAAAAGGGATATAATTTAAACTTGAGACAAAAATAGTTTAAAGTAACTCTAGGCAAACTTTCATAAAATATTCATTTAGAATATATAATTGAAATAAAAATCCCATATTTTATCAGTAATAATCACCTATCTACAAAGGGGAAACTCCACATACTATTATTTCAACAGTAAAATTTATGGCCTATATAATGTGTTTATAGTACATATTTTTAAATAATTTTAGGTTCCTTTATTTCATATTGGTGTATTAAGCTCTATACAAATCGGGTGTGGGAAACTATTTCTCTTAACAGACCTCATTTTTTAGCCATCATTTAACCACCTTCAATATTCAGACTACGTTTTCTGGAAATTCACTTCATTATTTTTTCCACATTCATCAGGTCTAAACTCAACCACTAGTTCATCCCTCATAACACATTCATGCATATTTTATCTTATCAATGAAGATATGACAACACTATGAATGTTTTTACTCATTTTTATAAGGATGGTGGTAAATGGCTCTTTTATACTAATGAATAAAATACAAAATGTAGATAAAAACATTCATTTATACAAAGTTTTTGTAATATCTCTGAATCTGTAGCAATTATTAAAGACTGTTTCAAAACTATTTTCTTAGTTGTATATATGCATATGCAAAATTGTCCATATAATTCAGATCTGAAAACTCCATGAGAATTACATTACTATAAGAACATATTATTTGTAAGATAGGAAGTGAATACCAAGGTAGACTTTCCCGTCATCAACGGAGAGATCAGAATGGTGTAGAAACTGTCCCAAGTGCAAATTGAAATGAAAAAAATAACTATATTATTTATAAATTACAATTAGAATATTTTACTTTTGCAAATTCTACCAAAAAATTTACTGTATAAACACGTGACTAAGGTCTCATGCAAATTAGCGGTCCTAAAATTCAAACTTTACTAGCCTTATGGTAAATCTGCACACTTCCATAAGCTCATGTTACCTTCTGTTCGTTCATTAGCCTGAAGTTGCTGGATTATAAATTTGAATAGAGCACTCCTAAGAAAAGGTTTACAGAGTTGAGTCACGTTATATGCTAATTTTACTTTTCCTGTCTCACACAATTTTGCTTGCTTCTTTAGCTGCTTCAGTTAATATTTGTCTTATGTCTATGTTTACTTAGTTTTCTACATACTTATCATTCAGTCACTTCCAACGCTTCCCTTCAGTTGTATAAATTTATCTTCAATACTTTTAAAGCATCACGTTTTTTAACAACTTTTTCTTCCTTTTAAAGTTATCTTTCCTGGAAAGATCTGATGCTATGAAATCTAAAGATCTGCTGCAGAGCTCTTATGCTGAAATTTCCTTGGCCCAAATTCTAGAATTTTCCTGTCTGTATTTCTTTTGTGCTGAGGTGCCCTGTTCACTGGATCTCCTGCTTTTGTCCTTCTTAGTTTGCTTCCTAATTTTATGTGAAGTTCTTCCTTGTATACCTTCTTGACAAGTGGTATGTGGCAGTAAATTTCTTGAGAACCATGCACCAGAAAATCACTTAAATTAAACACTTAATTATTAATTTGCTGAGTATATAATTCAAGGCTGTGTGTAGATTTCTATTTTGGAATGTTTTTGTTGCTCAAATTGTAAAGACACTGTCCCATGGCCCTTCAGCTTCCAATATTGCTGAAGAAAAGTATTGTGACTCTTGAACTCACATGTATGTAAACTTTCCCAAGGAATAAATCAAAACAAAACAGAAATATTCTGTGTTCACTTCTGGAGAAGATAACATAGGCAAGAAGTTGCAGGGTATTCTCTTCTGCAGCCATGTGTAGCCAAGACAATGCAATACAGAGCAAAAGAAACACCTGATGTTTGGGTATAAATTAAAGTACATCCTTGAGAAATTTTAGAGCACTATATATATATAAAAAGTTCCAAAGAACTTTGCCATGGAGGTAGAAACCAAGTTACATAAAACATCAACAATTAGGATATTTGGAACTTTATAATAACAGTATTGGAGACCAAGCTATGGTCCTGGAGTACCGGGAATTAACAAGCCTTGGTACATTCCTCAATACATCACCCAACAAATTGATACAGACAGGATGCAGGGAAATACTGGGTAAAAGAGGGAGGATCCCCAGCAAAGGCCCCACCCTCAAGCCTGGATATTTATGGGCCTAAGTGAGAATAGGCATTCCTGTTTTTGCATACAAAAGTTGCCTTTTGGCCTGCCACACCCTCCTATCCTGTAAACACCAAACCCCAGGATCTAGGAGGAGACAAGGATACAAGCAGACAAATGACAGAACAGCACAATAGGGAAAGAAAGGAGTATCTGAACACTGAGAGAGTTTGGCTGGGTGCAGTCAAAGAGAAGTTATGCCAAACTCCAGGGGAAGATCATCTTTCCACTCCATCCCCTTTCTAGCCCCCCATTGGTGCTGCTGAGAACCACCTCTGCCACTCAATAAAATGTCCACATTCATCCTTCCTGTCCCTGTGTAACTCAACTTTTCTGGGACACTGGACACAGCTCGGGATACAGAAAGCTCTCTGCCCTTGTGAAAAGGCAGAGAGTTCACCAAGCTGGTTAACCTGTAAGTTATCTGTGGATGGCAAAGCTGAAAGAGTGCACTGTAACATGCCCACTTGGCTGTGAGAGTTGCAGACACCCACCACCCACCCCTAGATACTACCAGTTGAGGAGGTGGTTGAGAGCCCAAAGCACTCACTCTGGCTCCTGCACCTGCTCATCTGCATGTTCCCCATCCCATAAGGGGTTTGAGCTCCTGGTGATTGAATGGAGAGCCACATCCTTGTTGCATGTCCTACAAGGGAGGGGTTCAGGGAATGCTCCCATTTCAAAATTATGGAAACTAATGGAGAAATGCTTTTCACTGTTTTGTTTTGTTTCTGAGTGAAAAATTCTAGAAAGCATTCCATGTGTTCCTCAGAACACTGCAATGGAACTGAGCTATAGTTGTCCATATCACTGATTACATATTCTTATGTTGTCCTTCCTTTCTTACTGTTTTCAATTTCCTTGATCCCTCCTTCTTCCTCTCAGGAATCAACACGCAAATAAACTACTTGCAATCAAACTCTTGTCTCATACTTTCCTTTCAGAAAAACAAAAAAGCAAACAAAAAGAAAAATAAACAAGTTAACAGAGTACATTTATTGTACTGCAGGCTACATGGGCACTTTCAGATCAAATATCCAAATGTATTTAATTTTGAAAAATTTTCTTTGTTTGAATAATTCCTCTATTTGGGTTTTTCTTTTGTTAGAAACTCATTTTATTTGAAGATTGAGCCTCTGGAACATAAAGTTTATTATTATTTATCAATCTATATTATTTAATTTCAGTCTTTCCTTGTCTTTTTGTGCCCTTTATTTTAAACTTTTGTTTTTTGAGAATTGTAGATTCACATTGCATCATAATAAATAGAGAAACCCCATACTATTCACACAAAATTAACATTTTTCAAAAATATACTACAGTATCACAACCAAGATACCGACATTGATACAGCCACAGTATAAAATGATACAGAATATTGCCATCACCACAAGGATGCCCATATTGCCCATTTATAGCCTACACACTTCAACTTCACACCCTCCCACCTCAACTGTCATTAGTCACCAGTGATTACTAATATGTTTCCCTTTTCTATAATTTTTTTATTTCGAGAATGTTATATAGACAGAATTGCACAATATGTACCTTTGATATTGACATTTTTGCTCATCATAATTACCTGGGGATTTATCCAAGTTGTTGTATATACCAATAGTTCATCCTTTTTATTCCATTTTTTGAAGTATTGGCTTGCTTTAGTTTTTGGCTATTTGAATAAAGCAGCAAGAGACATAGGTACACATTCTTCATTTAAAGATAAGGTTTCGTACATTTGGAATAAATGTCCAGGAGTAAAATTTCTGGGTCGTATGGTAGTTATATTTTTAATTTTTTGTTTACTTGTTTTAATAAGTGACCAAAGTGTTTCCTTAGAGGGGTATTACATTCCAAATAGCAATAGGTGAATGATCTGGTTTCCATACATTCTCACCAATATTTCACGTTATTACTATGTTTTATTTTAGCCATTCTGATAAGTGTGAAGTAAATAGCTCAATGTGGTTTTAATTTGCATTTCTCTAATAGCCAATGATGTTGAATATTTTTTCATGGATTTTTTTTTTTTTTACCATTGGTATAGCCTCTTAATTTAAATCATTTTCTTAACATCTTTTGCTCACCTCTCAATGACTTTTTTTCTTTAACTTTGAGTTTTGAGGCTTCTTTGTATATTCCAGAAACTAGCCGTTTGTCAATATCATTTGTATATACAGTCTACTAGTCAGTACCTTGTATATATATCTTTTTAGTAAGGTCTTTAACAGAACAACATTTTTAATTTTGCTCGCTTTATCAATTTTTAAAATTTAATTTCCTTTTTATTTATATATTTTAATATTATTCATTTTCTTTGATCACATTTTCCTTTTAATTGTATTTTTGTTATAATATCTAAGACATTTTTGTCTAGCCTTATATCCCTAATATTTTTTCTATGCTATTTTTCCAAAAGTTTTATAGTTTTGTGGTTATATTTAAATCTGCATTACATGTTCAATTATTTTTGCCTTATATGATTTGAGGTTATTTCGCCTTGTTAGACTTGAGGTTAATTTTTTGCATATATTCTCTCTTCGGTATTATTTATTGAAAAAGGTGTTTCTCTTCCATTGAATTGACTTTCTACCTTTGTCAAAAATTGATTGGGCATATTTATGTGGGTTTACTTCTTGAATATCTGTTTTATTTCATTGATCTGTATGTCTATCCGTCTAAAAATATCACACAGTCTTGATTGCTGTGGCTATATAACAACCATAATTGCAGATAGATTATTATTCCAGGTTTATTCTTATTCTTCCAAATTGTTTCAGTTATTCAAGTGCTTTATCTTTCTAAGAATTTTTTAAAATACTTTTGTCTAAATCTACAAAATATCTTGCCAGAATTTTGATAGGAATTTAATTAAACATTTATTATCAATTTGGAAAAAAGTGACATTTTTGTTATGTTGCGTCTTCCAATCCATAATGGTAACATACCTCCATTTATTTAGATCTTCTCTGATTACTTTCATTAATGCTGTATAGTTTTCAGCATACCAAACCTATATAAATTTTGATAAATTTGCATATATATAGCAGTTGTAAATGGTATTTTATTTTTAATTTTGTTGTCCACATATTCGTTGTCCACATATTCATTGTCCCTGTCTTAAATACCATTTGGGTTGCTATAACAATACCATAAAGTGGGTAGCTTATTTACAAGAAAAAATTTTTTTCTCACAATTCTGGAGTTAGAGAAGTCCAAGGTCAGGGTACTGCAGATTTGTGGTCTGGCGAGGCTGCTTTGCAGCTTTCGGTTTCATAGGTAGCTGTCTCCTCACTGTGTCTTAACGGAGTGGAAGAGGAGGACTGTGGTCTCTAGCTCTTTATAAGTGCACTAGTCTCATTCATGAGGGCTCCACTCTCATGACCTTATCACCTCCCAAAGGCCCTACCTCCTAATCTCTTAATACCAACACATTGGGGATTCGGTTTATACATTTAAATTTGGGAAAGGCATAAACATTCAATCCTTAGCAGGACACCTCATTACAATTTGGAGAGAGTGAATGTCTAGATGCCTCACTCATCCTTTACTGACAAGGATGGGTGAGAGTTCACAAGTTTCCTGTGGTTTGTCTGGAGTAGTCCAGTCATTGTCTAAAAATTAACTGTCTCATTAAACTGCCTTTTGCTTTCTTTTGGCTAGAGATAGCAGGATTTTGTTAGAGCTTTATTTGTCTACACCCATTGGAGTATCTAGTTTTATGGCTTCTTCAGCATCCACTTTGGGATGTGTGAGGCAAGAAAAGAAACACAAGGAACTCACCACTATGTTATTTTTCAGGTCCCAGGCTCTCCAGTTTGCCTGCATTTTCTCTACCTTCAAAATATCTTTTATGTTTTTAAATAATATTTGTAAAGCCTTAAGTTATTATTGTACTTATTGGGAAGAATGGGGAATTGTATGTCCACTTCATTTTCACAAAAGTAGAAGTTGTTTTTTCTTTGGTTTATTCCACTTTGGAAGATTTCAACTTTTGTACTGAGATATGTGTGTATTTTAAAATTATGTTATCATATTTTTAATCTCCAAGAAATCTTTTTTATTACTGTAAATATTCCAAATTTATAATATCCTGTTTTTGTTTCATAAATGTGTTATAAATCTCTTAATATCCCAGAGAACAATTTTGTTTTAAGTTTTTGTCTTTGTGCATTATTTTATTTGTTTTGGACTATTTTCAATGATTATTTTGGTTTTACTCTTTAAGTTAAAGGGATTTCTTGTGTATCTGCTGATTCTGTAGTTTCTCTTCATATTTAAGGTCAAGAAAACAATAATTGAACCAAAGATTTTTGCTCAGAGATAAGATTCATTAACATAAAGCTCCATTTTGCTGAAGTGTGAAGACTTTTTTCACTTGTACTAATCCAATTTCACAGATAAAAATGTCTCAATATTCTATTTGCAGTATACCACATTACTGTCATTTGGTAAACCAGTAACGTGGAGACCTTCTAATCTTGGTATACATTATAAAATATGGATATCTGTTTATTATTTTTTAAGAAATTAATCTCCTCCTTAACATCCGTATCCAGTTGTACCTGGGATTCCTACAGCAAGAAACTCTCAGATTTTCCTTCAGAAAATATTATATATTATATTATATATAAATATATTAATATATAATATATATTCCTATATATTATATATTATAATATATAATATATATTCCTATATATTCCTATAGAGAAATATATATTCCTATATATTATATATTATAATATGTATTCATATATACTATATATATAATATGTATTCATATATACTATATTATAGGAATATATATTATATATTATAATATATAATATATAGGAATAT